>NW_020897809.1:1559988-1617984 GCF_003984885.1 Neopelma chrysocephalum
GTGTCACGGTGCCACCAGCCCTGGCACAGGGCTGTGTCCAGGCTGGGTGCCGCAGAGCAGCAGCAGAGCAGGAGCGGGCAGGACGGGGGTGCAGTCAGCACCACTGAGGTTTTGACTGTGTTTCTGCTCCAGGTCCAGATCACTTTCCTCCTGGGATGATAACAGCAATAATCACCCCAAAGCACATGCTGCAGGAAGGCTGTTTTGCGCGGCGGCTGCCGCCGGCTGATTGAGTGGCAGCCGTGTCAGCCCCGTGACGGCTGCCGGTGTGCCGGCATCGCGCTCGCGTCCCAGCGCGCAGGGAAGAGTCTCCGAGTGCCCTTTAATTACCCTTTCTGATGGCACACAGAATGCTGTTGTGACAGCATCGCTGCTCTCCCAATTGCCTCTTCAGGAATTTTATCAGCTGTCTCACGTCCTGACACTCGGAGAAGAGGAATCCAGGCAGACCTTTCTGCTTAAATAGGCTCTAAATACCCCAAATTAACGACGTGCATTTCTCTGTTGAAGCAAGGACACTCTTCTCGTTGTTTCTGCAGCACAGGGAGGGGACCTGGCTGACTGCAGGGTCTCTGCCTGCCACACTGCCTGGCTCTCCTGCGACTCCCGATGCTTGCAACAGGACCAGAGCATCCTGGTTGTGGGGACATGGCACAGACTTGCACCTGGTGGCAGTGCAGAGGTCACGGTCACACTGGTGTCACCGTCACAGGGCTGTTGGCTGTGGTGGAGGCTGTGCATGGCCCCACACTGCTGTGTCTTGGCAGCAGCCATGAGCAGAGAGAAGCATGGCAGGCGATGTCCAGTCCTTGGAGAGTGGACATGAGGTCCTGACCATGTCCCAGGGACAGCATGGGGTGGGCAGGGTTCAGTCCCCAGCAATGTGGTGGCTGCCAGCAGCATGATGGAGGTGCTGAGGGGTCGGGTAAGGGAGAGGGACTCCTCTGCCATCCCTGTCCTTGCCTGACACTAACTCAGCTCTCCCTTTTCTCTGCAGGAGGAGGACATCGAGTACTATGACTCCAAGGCTGACACTGAATATGTAAGTACCATTCCTGTGACACCTCTGGCACAGTCACTACTCCGACCTGGTGCTGAGCCCTGTGCCAGGCTGTCCCAACACCATACCAGGGGGCGAGGCACAGCATTCATTACAGCCAGTGTAATGACACTTTGTGGTGGGGAGAGAGTGCCTGGTGCACAGCCGTGTCCCCCCAGCTGAGCCGTGGTGGCGTTGGTGACATCTGTCCACCAGCATCGGGCCCGGCAGCAGGCAGGTGGGCAGGTCGCTCCGCTGCCTGCAAAAGTTTCTAAAATTAAAGCTGGCATCTGAAATTCAAATGAAGAGCAAACCTTTAATTAGAGACTGAATTTAATTCTCTGCCCCCCTCCCAGCACAGCCGTCCTGTGATTTCTGGCAATCAGTGCTTTAACTACAGACCCGACAGCTCCGCTCTCCCGGTGCTCCCAAGGGAGCTGGCATTTCCGGCTCCTCTGCATGGTGACGGTGACTTCACTCAGGTGCTGTGCCACGGGCACAGGGAGCTCCACCAGCAATGACTGCTGCACCACAGCACCCCACTTTGCCCTGGGGCACCCAGCTCCCACATTGTGCCATGGGATCCTTAGGAAATAGGGGCTAATCGGGTCAGTGATGCGCATGGTGTGGGGCTGCTGGGGAGCAGGTGCCTCACGGTGTCCTTGGAACTGGCCAGGAGCCCCAGGCACAGCAGGGTGCAGCCTTGGGGACAGCCCCAGACAGTGCTGGTGCACCGGGATAGGTCCTTGTCCCAAGGCAGGGCTGGCAGCAAATGTGCCATCAGGGGACAGTAACGCAGTGGGAGGAGAGGAGCGGCAGCACGTGGCATTGGCAGCAAACCACTTGCAAACCACATGGCCTCATCCAAAAATAATGCTCGGGTGACCCCAAGAGCCTTTAGAAGACCTCCTGCAGAAGGGAGGGGAAGATCTGGGCTTGATGGGGTCTCACCAGCTTGAGCGACATGCCCTGCACTGACCTCTGGTTCTCCTCTCAACCCACCTTGGAGATGATGCCCCAGAGCAGAACCAGGGGCAGGCTGAAGCAGAGCATGGATGCCTTCAAAGCAGTTACTGACAATCTGCCAGTGCCATTGCCTTCACGTGGTGACAGCAAGAGGGCTCCTTGGCAGGGGAAGCCAGCCATGGAGAGTCTGGGAGGTGGGACAGACAGATTGGACAGGTGCTGTGACCAAAGCAGAGGGCACTTGCTCTCCCGAGCAGGTCTCCCTGCTCACAGTCCCACTCGTTCAGAGTAGAGGATGTCTCCTGTCCCTCCCCAGCCTGGGGGAAACTGCCAAAGAAGGGAGGGGAGGATCCTGCTTGCCTTGGCTGCTCTGGAGAGGATGGAGCTAATGGGCTTAAAACACATTAAAGCGGATTTTGGATAGAAGTGAAGGAAAAACTGCCTGGCAGTTGAGGCAGGAGGAGACTGCCTGAGGAGCCGGGCAACTTCCGGCCCAGGGGATAAAGGAGCAGGACTAATGCATCCGTTGGGCTGTGCTGGGCTTTTGCCATCCCTGCTGCAGGGCAGGGGACAGGGAGCTGGGTGTCCCCATGCCCACTGTTCCCCTGACCAGCACAGGCTGCCCACACTCAGCCAGGGTTGGTAGTGGTGGTCTGAGTCAGCAGCTCCTGGCTGTTAGCTTTGGGATTACCATTTCTGCAAGTGAGGAAAGCATCCTGGTCATGTCGGGCAGGATTAGGAAATAGGAGGCATCTCAACCTCAGAACTGTGCCCACGGAGCCCTCCCCGCACATGGGACCCTGGGGAGAAGCCATGCACTGCAGCGTTACACAGTGTCCATGGGGACTGCAGGGCTCAGCTCCCTGGTCCCTGGTACTTCCCCAAGGGAGCTGACATGTCGTCAAGGAGGCACAGCCCTGCAAATCCATCATCAGCCACATCAGCTTAAGCCCTTCCCTGGGGAGATCCCAAGCAAAAGTGCAAAACTGGGGGTCCCTATTATTCAGAGATGTGGGTTTGGCAGGGAGGACACTTGCCTACCCATGCTTCCTTGCCAGTGAAATCCCAGCAAATTTAATTCCAGCAAAAATAATGTGGAGAAACGGAGATGATGCTGAAATAAAAAAGGAGGGAGATGATACCAGAAAGTCTGAATGGAACAGTACTCTTTCCATCCTTTCTGTATTTAGCTTCAGTTTTTCTATTTAAATGGAGCAGGATGTAGCCGAGCTGGAGTTGGTGCTGATGGACAACTGGGGCTTATTCACAAGCCTTACTCTGGCTTTAACTGCAGTGGGAAATAAATGAGCTTCCTGTTCATTTTGCTTGCACCTCGGCTCCACTATCTCCCTAAACAGACTTCAGATTTCCAAGTGTTTTTTAACAAATAGGAGCATCAGAAAATTATCCTGGGTGTCCCCAAGGCTCTCGAAATGTTTGCAGAAGCAAGGTTTTCACCTTTCCCACTATCAAGGGCTGTGGGGTTTATGTGGTGAGAAGTGTTTAAATCGGCAGACGATCTCAGTTGGGTGTCAAAGGCAGAACAACGCAGAAATAAAGTCATTTTCCATATTTTGTGTTGTGTTCATGCCAGGGGATGATGCTTAAATCACAGCTGAGGCCAAAATCCCCTGGGATGTACTGTACTCGGGTGGAAAGCAGCACAGCTCTGTGAAGGTATCCTGGCCCCAAGGCCAGCCCTCTGGCACCCACCTACCCTCTGGAGGTCTCAGGGAGGGCTGAGAGTGAGGGCCTGATGGTGGGAAGGCTCCATGGCAGCCTCAGCCCCCTCCGGTGTGGGGGAGGAAGGGGCTGACCACTCGCTGCTCACCCTGCTCAGTAGATGCAGCAAGGAGAGGGAGGAGGGGGGAAGAAAAAAACCCTAAATGTCAGCAGCAGCAGATGAAGGGTGTTGGAAAATTTAATCTTCCAACTTTCTCAACTAATGTGACATTTGGATTTCCTCTCGATAAGCTATCAGCCACAGAAGTTTCTTTCTCTTGCCTTTTTTCTTTTCTTTTTTTTTTCTATTTTTTTTAACTTCTCTCCTCTGGCTGGTAATTTAAAAATAAATGGTCTAGAAAGATCTCTAAACAGTACCTTTGGCAAAGATTAAAAAAAGCGAAGGGGGATAGGGGAGCAGTCTGGCGGGAGAGGCTGATTGTTATTTATAACCTGGGCTGCTATAAAAGCAGGAATGTGGCTGGACAACACACCGTCTCCCTCCTCGGCATTAAATTACTGTATTTCAGGAAAAACTGATATATTTAAGGAGAAAGACCCTTCTGCAGAAAGCCTGGGGTTTCTCAACCATGTGTTGGGGGCTGGCATTTATATCCATTATTAGTAGAATCACAGCATGTTGGTATGAATATTTCGCTGCCCTTTCTGGACTTAACATGGATGGGCGCCCCTGGGAGATTGAAAGGGATGTGCTGGGATTTCATATTCTCGATCAGGCTTGTTTGGGGCAGGACATGGGATGCAGGGATGCTGTGGGGATGCTGCGGTGGGATGGGCCCTGCGTTTGTCACGGGTGCTGCCATTTAAGCAGACATCATTAGCTGTGATGGCTCGTTCCCATGGAGATGAACAGGGGTGTTTGCATCTGCGGGAGCTGCTGGGACGAGGCATCGCTGCTGCGCCAGGACACATCCCCTGCTCCACCCGCAGCTCCAAACCCTGGGGATCCCTGATAATCCTCGTGCCCATGGGCAGGCAGGCTCTCCTCAGCCAGCACCAGTCTGGGTGGGGGTAGAGGGCGAGTACTTGCCGAGAGTGTGGCAGCCTCCAGTAAAGCTGTTGGGTGGTGCCACTGGTGCTCACTGGGTGTTGGGGCATTTCTGGATTTTGTCTCCTGTCTCTCATTTTGGGAGACTCAAGAAAATGTGACTGACAACTCAGCTGCTAAAGCACTGGGGATGGCAAAAGCTCTCAGCGCGTGATGACTTCTTGCTGAAGCAGTAAATACGTATCATATTGATATATTGCCGTGGAGTCTATTTCTAATGGTGTGTAGCAAATAATATATTCAAACTGTAGCATCTATTTGTGTTACGTTGTACATACTGTAACAGATAAATAGATGTTTCCAAGTCCTTTTGAAATGTAATGATGAGAAATGCTGCAAAATCTGGCTGGGGGCCTGCCGGGATGCTCGCAGTTAAACCGGTATAAATTGAGGAGAACTTGAATCATCTACTTTGCTCTAATTTAAATTTAATGCAGAATTTCTTCCCTCAGCTTTCCCAAGGTGGCTCCTTGTAATCCCAGCCTAGCACCAAGATGCTCCCCTCCCTGCCTGGGTTGGTGACAGCTTCACCTGCCTTCATGTGGCTGGAAATTGCCCCATTTCAGGGGCCAAATTCAGCCTGGCTTAAACAGAAATAATTCGGGAGATTTATGGATAAAAGGCAAATGTAGCTTGGATAACATCAGCTTTTTCTGCAGGTCTGTTTGCCGTATAGGTGTCAGTGATGCATGAAGTGCCCCACATATAGATAGCTGGATATTTGTCCCCAAGATCTCTACATGTGCCTCTTTACAGCTCCATGAATGAGAGCAGCCAGACAGCACCGAACCTGGCAGCATACAAATTAGCCCCTCAGAAGTGGGTGATATCGCGGAATAGTGATAAACAGAGGAGTGGTAATTATATACAGTAGTTCCAGCTCCAATGAAGTGGGGAATAGCCATGCCAGCATGGGGGAAAGAGAGAGAGTTGGATTTTCCAGCTGCTGGTGGTGGCAGGGGCAGCAGATGGGCTGTGGCAGGGTGCCCTGCTGATCTGAGGTGGGGAGGGCTGGGGAGCTGTCACCAGGACTTTGCTGGGCTGAGGGAAGCAAGGGTTTAGTGTCAAAGCTGGTTTTGGTGCTGCAGGTGCCCTCGGGCCACAGCTTTATCCCAAAGCCTGTTTTCAGCAGGCGCCTCTAATCACTGTCTGGTGCTGGGAGAGATTGCAGGGGTGAACCATTGTGTGTGCATCGCTTTCCCCCAGAGACCTGAGCCCCCATCGAGGGCAGGCTTGGGGCTGGATCTGCTCTCCGGATATCCCATGGCCCAGCACGCAGCCAGGGTGCCTGCTCTGCTGCAGCATCACAGCTTTGCAGGGGTCCAGCAGTCAGTTTTGTGCCTTTTCTCCAGATTTACGTGAAATTGAGAGCGTAATCTGGATTTTGATATTGGCAACATGGCTCAGGGGAGCTGGGAACGGTCCCTGCCTGCCTCCCACTTGGCTACTGTGGCTATAATTGAGTTCAGCATCTCTCTGGGCAGCTGGAGCCCCCGCACCGGGATCAGCTGGGCAGCGTGTTTACACTTGCAATCCACTGGCTGGAATTAAAGCCCAAACCCTGCATATCAATCCTGTTATTCTCCCGAGCTGTGGCGAATGGTTTGGCCACCCCTCTCAATGTCACGGGAATGTCACCACCTTGGTGGCTGGCCGGAGCTGGTGCAGGGGAGGTGACATTTATCCATATCATCTGTGAAGGGGAAACAGGGAGGGGATCAGGATGGGTGTTAAACAAGCTTCACAGTTTATTTCCCAAACACATAGTTTTCCTTTAAATAGATGGCTTTTCCCTTGAGAAATTCAGGTCTTTTGTCCCCTGGGTTTTGTCAAGAGCAGCCTGGCTGGTGGGAGAGCTGCTCACACTGGGCCATCAAGGACAGCAGGATGGGACTGTCCCCTAGCTCTTCTCCCCCCTGATGCTGGGGTTCTTTGCTGCTGGATAGTGTGGGGCATCCCTCCAGGTGTCCATCCCAGGCACGGCACCGTGCGAGCCCTGCCTGGGGCTGCTCGCGCTTCCAGTCACGTCCACTGTGGTTTCTGCGGGGCTGATCTCTGCTACCGCAATCAGCCAGCCCTGCACGGGCTCTGAGACAGGCACTGCACTGGGGGAGCACAGAGGGAGAGGCACTGAGCTCCTTCCTGGAGGGAATTTGCTCCACCACCAGGCAGCTCGGCAACCAGATCCACTCCTACTCTGCCATAGCTACCCCTACGCCTTTCAGTCCCACAGCCAGGGCCAGGGGAAGGTGGCCTGAATCATCCTGTTCCCCAGCTTGGGCTTGGCATGTCCCTGTCCCCATGTTGCCTGTCCTGCCTGTGGATGGGACAGGCAGCTCTGCATCTCTGCTGTGCTTCAGTGGGGATGTAGCTCCAGGGGCACAAAGGGCAGGTGCTGCACCACCCTCCTTTTCCTTCTTCTCACCCTGAGTATCTCACAGCTGCAAACAGCCTTCCCCAGACACGGGGCTCTTGGCAAGGATGGGCAGCTCAGAGCCAGGACCACCTTCTGTGTTTCTTTGCCCCTGGTGGGATGGCAGAAGCAATTTTCCCAGCTCTGTAGCGAGGTCACCCACAACCTCCCTCTTTCCCTCATGGCCCTGTGCCTCAGCTCCCACCCTGTCCGCTGTCTGCAACCACCCAGATGTTCTACCTGCACTGGCTCAGCCCTGCCTGCCCTTCCAGAGGGATTTTACCTTCAGTGCCATGCTGGCAGCAGGGCTGGGGAATGGAGAGGAGGGCTGTGAAGGCGAGTGAGTGTGTTCCAGCATCGGCAGTGGGGAATTTGCCGTCTCTCCACCATAATTAAATATTGTTTGCATTGCTTATTGACAGAGCGCTAAGCTGCACTCTGTTTTAATTTGCTCTTTGATAGTTGCCTTTTGCTGCTAATTGATTTTCAAGGCTCTTTTTTGATTTGGGTTTTTGTTGTTGTTTTTTTTTTGTCTGATTTAATACCTGCCATGCTACCGAAGCTGGAGAAGCAAGGGTAACCAAGCACTCACCTTCGTGCCCACCCGCTCCTGTCACCTGCTCCCCTGTGCCACTGGCACCAGCACAGACTGCAGGCCAAATCCACATGAGAGCTGGCATGGCTGGTTTCCACCAGGGAACACGTGCTGATGGGTTTGGTTGGTGGCATTCCTAGTGTGCATGCAGGGCTGGAACCCTGGGTGACCCCATGTGCTCTGCTCCTTCCCTAGGATGATCCCGATGGAGAAGAGATTGAGAGGGAGAAGTCCAACTCCTTGAAGCTGGAGTTCACAGACGATGACAACTTCAAGACCAAGGTTAACTATTCGTACGCTGCCGTGCAGATCCCCACGGACATCTACAAAGGCTGTGAGTGCCCCTCTTCACCCACTCCACCCTGTGCTGCCTGGATGGGCATCCACCTCTCCTGCTTGGAGTGCTGCAGCCCCAGGGACCACCACCTCTGGCTGCCTCAACTGGGTCTTGGTGCCAGGGCAGGCTGGCTCCCACACAGGAGGGCACTGAAAAGAGGCAGTCACCGTGTCAGGACAGAGGTGACAGTACATCTCTCCCCAGGGACCCTCAAGAGCTCAGCACAGGCCAAAGAGACAGGTTGGGGGTTAGGAGTTATTAGGGAAGGGATGGGGAGCAAAGGAGAGGTGGTGATTATGGTACCATGCTGTGACCACAGGGCTCTGACCCTCCCTGCAGAAGAGCCCAGCAAAGCTTGAGGAGGTTCAAAGCAGGTGCTGGAGAGTTCAGGAGGATGCAGCAGCTCTGTGCAGGAGCAAGTACGGAGGCAGCATCTACCTGCTTGTAGAAGGGCTGGGCAGTGGAAGCAGGGATGCTTCCTCACTGGCTTGGGGCTGAGGATATGAAAAGGGAGAAAAAACGGCTGCAGTCCTGCAGGACACTGTGATGCCACCCCGGGGCAGCCCCTGCTGCTGGGAGTGTACAGCCAGTGTCAGAGGGCACAAGTTGCTCCAAAAAGGAGGATAAGGTTGGTGGAGCAGCCCAAGAGCGGCCAGGGAGGAAGGGATGAATGGGATAGGACGTGCCACACCAGCTTGAGTCGCCGTGGAGCAAAGGCACAGTCCCTCAGCTTTCACATCTCTCTGGTACCTCGCCCTGCTGCGGTGGCACATGGTGACGGTCTCCATTTCCCTCTAGTGGCTGCTCTGCACCGAGCTGGGGATTGCTTCCAGCTGGAGGGCATCCTCCAGCATCAGCCGGCTGCATCCTGTGCCCAGACCCAGATCCTGCTGTAGTGGGCGCCCCTTGTTACCCCACACCACCATCGGCACCACCATCCCCACACCTCGTCGTTTCAGCGGCACTTGCCGAGGTCTCCTGGGTGGTGGTGATGGTGAGGGGGGCTGTGCTCACGTTCCTGCCCCAGGCGGTGTGTTCCCGGCACAGGGGCTCCTTACAGGCACGGCTGTGCTCGGAGCCGCATCGGTGCAGTGATTTCACCGCGGCGGCAGCAGCGGATTAGAAATTTGCAATTAGTTTTATTACCCAGCGAGCGCGGGGCAGGCAGCTAATGAAGCACATCATGCGAGCCGGGTGGGCTGCACAGGATGCAATATTCATTCCTCCTCACCCCTGCTCGCCAGCCGACGCCACGGCTGGAGCCCCGCCACGGCCTCGTAAATCACCCCCCTCAGCCCTGGGACGACAGGAAACTGGAGATTAACGTGCTCCGGGGACTCACAGATGCTCAGAGAGGGATGCTGGAGAGGGGATAGGGCAGTGGGGGGTCACAGTGTGGGGTCACAGTGTGGGGACACCCTGCCAGTGCCCCTTACCAGACAGGGAAAGGGGCTGCAGCCACAGGCACAGCAGTTTGTGGGCACAGGGATCAGACCATGCCCGGCCATACCAGGGTGCTCTGGAAATCCAGGGTGCAGGGAAGGGTGCGCAGCTGCTGCTCCGCAGGGAGTGGTTTGGGGTGAGGGCACGGAGACGCCCTTGTGCCCTCCTCCTGCCAGGGACAGCGGGGAGCGTGGTGAGTCCCTGCAGAGCCGCAGGCGGGGAGCATCTCCCCGGCGGGACCCGGCGGAGGGGCGCTATCGCTGCTGGCACGCTAATTAAACCACCGCGGAGACGCCCGCCGCCGTCACCCCTCGCTACACACACAAATTACATCCTATATGTGTTTTATTTACTGTGCCATTTTTAATTAAATCTGCAATCGCTCGCGGGAAGGGCGGGGCTGGGCTGGGCTCGGCTCACCCTGATGGGGACAGGGACTAGATGGGGACAGGGATGAGGATGTCACCAGCGGGGCTGGCAGCTGTGACCTCAACTGAGGGGGACAAGAGCCGTCCCGACCATGGACACAGCCTCCATCCAAGGAGCTCATCACTCTGCACACGGGGAGAGCGTAGATGCTGTGTTTGTGTGCAGGGAAGGTATATGGGCTGTGTTTGTTCACTGGGATGATATGGGGGCTACATTCATGCCCAGGGAAGGTATAGGGGCTGCAGTTATGCTCAGAGGTAATACAAGGGCTGTGTTTGGGCACAGGGAGTGTATAAGATGCGCATTCGGTACAAGCCTGGTGTGAGTGATGTGCCCCGAGGGGCTGGGGGTGCAGGTGCTGCCGGGGCTGTCACGGACATGTCAGTGCCCAGCCTGGTGCCCAGCTGAGGCTGCCAGCACTGCCCAGGGCTGCTCCAGGCAGGCAGGAGCCTGGCAGCCTCTCATGGCCCCCTCTCCTGGGAAAAACCACGTCCTGTGGCAGAGCCAAACAAGAAATCATCCTAAGTGCCCAGATAACAGCACTCTGTGTGGGCACAGTGCTGAGGAATGGCTGGGGAGATATGGATGGAGTAAATCATGGTTTGAAGGCATGGCTGCCTGAGGGAAGGAGAAATCTTCAGCAGTGGTACTGGGATAGAGGGATCCAGGATTCACCCTGAGTGAAACCTACCCACATCTTGACAGTGCCTGAGGAGCACAGTGAAGGCTTGAACGGGTGATGACGATGTTTCCAGGAGGGACCATGTGTGGGAGGAAGCCTTAGGAGAGCTAAATATACTCCTCAAACACACACTGGCTTCCCTGCAACACCACATTGTGTTGTTTTGCCCAATGCCAAGGAGACAGGTGTTCCTGGGAGCCCTTGCACCCCAAAAATGCACTGAGGGTCCCCTGGGAGGGAGCAGTGCCTCTGTTCCCAGGGTGCTGCTGGCTATTCACTCCTGCAGTGGCACCCAGCTCTGGCTCCTCCGTGCCACAGTCCTGGGGCAACCCAGCATTGGTGAACACTGTGGGACTCCCCCCATCTGCCCAGGGCTTGGGGCACCCACAGCATTCGGGGTCCCCCTGTGAGCACAGGGAGGTACCATCACAACCTCCCCATCCGCCGACCGGCCCTGTACCCTCTGTGCCACACTGGCCCCCCCGTGCCTCGCCAGCCCCTCTTGATTAATCACAGGCTGGGGCTGCCGGCAGCTTATCTTTTGCTTTAATAGCTGAATAATTTAAAACTGCTGTTTGCCGGCATCTTAATTGCTTTTGTGTCAGGTGCGGGGCCAGCGGGAATGCAGAGCAGGGCCCGGGAGGCTCCGCACGCCCTGTGGGGACACAAGCTTTGGGTTTCCCAGCTGGTGGCTGTCCCCAGGGAGCAGGACTGGCACAGGGTGTTCTGCTGGGAAGGGGGTGAGATGGCAAGCCAGCTGTCCCCAGTGATGGCTGTGTCTGCCCCAGAGCAGATGGGGGACAGCGAGCGCTCTGCGAGCCCTGGAGGTTGGCTCGTTCCTCTAGGGACAAGGGGACAGCAGGGGAGTGCTGGAGCCCTGTGGGAGTGAGGGAATCGGGGGAATGTGGGAGAAGCTACGAAGGGCCTGTGGGGTCCTACATGGGAAGGAGTAGAGGGGACACACCTCTCCCTCCCTGCCATCACCGCGGTTCCCATCACTCCTCAGCCCACTCCAGCCCCACTGCTCCCCCCACCCACCTGCCCACCCTGGCTCTGTCTCCCACAGCCACCGTCATCCTCAACGAGCTGAACTGGACGCAGGCCCTGGAGGATGTCTTCATTGAGAACAGGAAGGAGGATCCCTCCCTGCTCTGGCAGGTCTTTGGCAGCGCCACCGGTGTCACCCGCTACTACCCTGGTGCGTGGCAGGGGTGGCTGAGGGGCAGGGGGTTGGCCAGGGGCAGCTTGGGCCCTTCTGACTGTGAGATGTGGGTGGGCATCCCCCAGTGCCGGCCCCGGGGGCCATCTGGCACCCATGCTGTGCCAAAACCCTTTGGTGTGAGCTCACCACTGGAACCTGCTGCTTTCTCAGCCCTGGGCATCCCACTGCCCTGTTCCCCACATCCCCCTGTCCCCCACTCCAGGACAGCCCTGCCTTGCTCACCACCTGCCTCCTCCCCACAGCCACCCCGTGGAGAGCCCCCAACAAGATCGACCTCTACGACGTGCGCCGGCGGCCCTGGTAAGGAGGTGCTGGATGGGGAGAGGGGTCCTGTCCGGGAGCAGCCAGCTCCCTCCCCTTTTCATTTCACACGTGGTTGGCATTGGCAGAGGGACACCATAACATGGGCAGAGGCATCCAACCTGCAGCTCTCTGCTCCCGCTCCCCTCCTGTCTTCCTGGGAAAGCAGAGCAGGATAAATCCTTGGGTGCAGATGAAAGTGTGGAGAGCAACCCAGTGCCCCCTCACCACAGCCAAGGCTGTCGGCACTCAGTCCTGGCCAGAATTCCCATCCGAATGGGAAAACAACCAGCTTGGAAACTGAGCTGGGAGGATGTAGAGAGGAAAGGGCAGGCAGCGCCAGGCTGTGGCTCAGCTATAGCTGAGCAGCCACTTAGCCCACACTGAGTGAGGTGGGATTGAGTGGGCTCCCCTTACCCCAGGGGGAGGTGCTGGTGTGGCAGCGCTGGTTATCAGCTGGAGCTAGAGGAGTTACAGCCCCATCCTGCCCACACCCGCTGCCTAAAAGTGCAGGCAGGGAGAGGGGAGTGGGCACAAGTCTGTGGCACGTGCCCAGGGAGCCCTGTATCCCAAGGGATCACCCCCTGCCCACACCGGAAGCTGCCCCCTCTCCTTGTCAGAAAATTAATGGCCCTGCTACTATGGTTAATTGTCTTTGATTGCTCCACATTAATTATTAACTGTTCCCCGACAGGGTGTCTGTGCGGGTTATTGCAGAGCAGGGAATGGAAGACTGTTTTGGAGGGAGGGGCTGCTGGTGGGGGGCTACCAAGCGCAGCTAGCCCAGCTCTCTGCCCACTAGCCAGGCTGGCCACCCACTTGCCCACCCAGCCATGGAGGAGCAGCAGCACCCTTTGTGCTGGGGGGCAGCACAGTCCTGGGGACACCCCTTTGGGGTCCTATCCAGCCCTCACACCGGGGTCCGGTGCAGCACACAGCACCCACAGCTCCGGGGCCACGATCCTGCCCGCAGCCTGGACGGGGCCACTGGCGCCACTCGCCTGCCTTCCCCTCTCTTGATGAATGGCACCATTAGGCACAGCCGTCTCCCGCCGAGCCCAGGGTATTCATGTGAGCCGGGCAGCCGGAGATGGATGCGCTGCCACAACCCATTACGGGCGGCATCTTAGTTGGGCTCTGAGCCGCACCGACAGCCCAGCCCCGGAGAGCAGGGCAGGCACTGAGCCCCCCGGCCCCACCGGCAGGCAGGAGGACTGTGGGCAGCTGCCTGCCCGTCCTGCATCCTAGTATGAGGGGAAGGTGTCGGGGGGATGCTGCACCCACGTTGGAAGGGCCCCATGTGCCAGCATCCCGCATCCTGCTCGGGTAATCACTTGTAATTAGGGAACATCAGGACCTGGGATTAGCAATCAGAGCCTGCCCCTTCCCCACTCCTCCCCAGCAGTGGTGAGTAATTGATACTAATAACACACTAATTAATTCACATAAGGCCTGATCCTGATCAAGCCAATAATGAAGCTCCCTTGGACCTCAGCCACGGCAGGATCGGGCCCCACCTGATGGGATGGGGAGGCTGGGAGTGCCTGGCCGTGTCTGGGATGGGATGGAATGAGATGGGTGCTGAGCACTGTGCTGGCCCCCCCCCCCACCCCCCAGGATGGCACAGGAGGGCTGGGCACAGGACCAGATGCTTCGGAGGGTTCCCTAATTGTTTTCAGTGGGGAAGATTTACGTAGTAGTATTATTTTTCCTCCTCGTAGCTAAAAATAACCTAATCAGCCTGGCCTTTGAAGCTACCAGGGGGGTAAATAGCATCTTAATATGGATGTGTGTGTCAGCATAATCAGCACGCAGAAAAGGGCCTGCGATGATGGAAGAGTTTAGCATTTAGAGCTCATTAGGCTGGTACGGTACGGAGCAGCGGGTCACTGGCCGTCTGCTGCTCCACACCAAGCCATGTCCTCGCCTCCACCTGCCCACTGCCACCTTGTCCCTGCTCCTCACCACGGGGTCACTGCAGCCCTGGGTGCGTGGGCACTCTTGGCACAGACCCCCAGCTGCTTGTGCCCTGGCAGAGCTTTGCTCTTGGGCTGCGCCCAGAAGGGTCGGGAACTCCCCCAGAATGAGTCGACCCTGCTGAGCTCCCTCTGTACCCCACAGGTACATCCAAGGTGCCTCCTCCCCAAAGGACATGGTCATCATTGTGGATGTGTGAGTACACAGTGGGGGCCGTGGCTGGGCTGAGCCAGGCCAGGATGGGGACACAGCTTGCCAGGGTGCCACTGTCCCACCAGTGGCCCCAGGGAAGCTGCGCTGGGACAGCGCTGGTGGGGAGCCCTGCGCCCCCTCCCTGCTGAGCCCCCAGCACCCCTGTCTCCTGCCAGGAGCGGCAGCGTAAGTGGCCTCACCCTCAAGCTGATGAAGACCTCAGTTTATGAGATGCTGGACACCCTCTCGGACGATGACTATGTCAACGTGGCCTCGGTGAGTGCCATGGGGAGAGCATCTGGGCTGTACCCCCAGGCATCTCCCAGCTCCCCGCCACAGGAGCCCTTTGCCCCCAGACCCACCTGGCTAAGGGCTCTGCAGAGAGAAATGCCATGTTTTGTCTTCTTAACCACCCAGCTGCACATAAGCAAGGAAAAGTTTGCTCAGGGCTTGGCTGTGTGTGGTGGCAAGCAAAAGCTGCCCCCATCATGGGCATGTGGCAGAGATGCTTTTGGGGCAATCCCAATCAGCCACCTCCTGTCCGTCACCAGCCAGTGACACCTTGCACCCCGGGGCTGTGTCACCAGCTCGTGACCTCACGCAGCACAGCGGCTGTGCCACCACATCTGTGCATCGCCGGGTGCCCAGCCCGTGCCCGCCCTCCCCTGTCTGGCCACCAGCACGCCAGTGCTAATTAACGTGTCTGGCCTGGCTCCGTGAGCTGGATCGCTGCTCCCTTAATGAATGGGCCCAATTGCCAGCAAATGAAGCCATAAGCCAGAGGCAGCACCTGCTCCCAGTGACAGCACAGTGAGGCTGCTTGCACAAGGCTTGCACGGCTGCTTGCACAAGGCTGGGGGGTCCTGCAGACGTGAGGGTGCAGGTGACCCCTCACTGGCAGCACCCACTGCCAGCACCCACACTGGGCAACTCAGTGCTGGATTTAGCCCAAGCTAGGCTTGATCTCAGCATCAACCCTCCCTGGGATGTGGGACAGAGGATGCTCCAGCCTCCCGTTGGCGACGTGTGGCTTGTGCCTGCTGGGATCTGCCCCATCCCCTTTCTGTGACCCACTCCCCTCCATTTTGCCTCCCAGTTCAATGAGAAGGCAAAACCAGTGTCGTGCTTCAAGCACCTGGTGCAGGCCAACATCCGGAACAAGAAGGTGTTCAAGGAGGACGTGCAGGGGATGGTGGCCAAGGGCACGACCGACTACAAGGCTGGCTTTGAGTACGCCTTCGACCAGCTGCAGAATGTGAGCTGGGGGCTGGGCTGGGGGCTGGGGGCAGAGTGAACCCATGGGTGCTGAGGGCAAAGGGAGAGCTCTGAGTACCTGGATGCTTCCCTATGCCTGGGGCTTCTTTGTGCAGAAGGCTCCTCGTCCTCAATGCTGGGGGAGACATCCCACCTCCCAGCATGCTGTAGCTGAGGTTTTGCTGGAGCTGCTGCCCCTCTGGGTTATTCAAGGTTAACAGGGCTGGTCAGAGGGGCCAGATCCAGCCAGCAGCCATGCCAGAGGCAAAATAAAGAGGAATGGTGCTGTTGGGTGCCAAGCAGCAATAGGCACAACATCATTCCCCAGCTGACAGCGTCCCTCTTCCTGCCCTTTCATCCTGGCCACCCTCACCCTGGAGAAGAGGGCTGGGAAAAGAGATGGGTTGAGGCCAGCCCTCCTGGCCACATCCAGCCTCGTGCCCGGTGCCGCTGGCTCTGGGTCCGGCCCCAGGTGCTGTCTCTGCCCCACAGTCCAACATCACACGTGCCAACTGCAACAAGATGATCATGATGTTCACGGACGGCGGCGAGGACCGGGTGCAGGATGTCTTTGAGAAGTACAATTGGCCCAACAAGACGGTGAGGGGCTGTGGGTTCGTGTGCTGGGCTGGGGCCAGGGAGGGAGACAGCTGCCCCCGCTCCATTGCTGGCTCCTGCTTCGTTTGCCTCATCACCACCCTCCGTCCCCACCAGCCTGCTCCTGCACCGTGCCACTGCCCTGGAAATGGGTTTATATCCAGCTCTCACCTTGGAGTGCAGGAGGCACGGGAGTAGGAACCCTGTGAGATGCTAGGGAGGGAATGAGGCTGCTGGGCTCCCTGAATACTGGCCCCAGAGGGAGCACACCCCAAGTGTGGGGACAGGGCTGCTGGCAGGGAGACAAACCAGCAGGAAGGTCCCCATTGCCACCCAGGACCTGGAAAACTTGTGTGGTTGGGGGATTCTGGTCCTTGTAGCACCCTCAGAGAGCACAGACCCCTCTGGGAGCAGCGATGCCCCAGCATGCGGACCACTGGCATAGGTGGCTTGGGCCAGTGCAGTGATGCTGAGGGACAGGACTGGCCTGGACCAGGCAAGGAGATGGAGGCTCCTTTGCTACCAGCACAGCCAGCATACCCAGGAGTCTCTCGCCCACCTGTACTTGTCTATGGGCAGCACAGTCTGCAGGCCAAGGCAGGCAGTGCCACGCTGTCCCTGGGGAGGCTGCTGTTGTCTGGGAACACAGAGTGTGGAAGGTGCCCAGCAAATGGCCCTCCCTGCCACACTCTGCCACAGGTGCGGGTCTTCACCTTCTCCGTCGGGCAGCACAACTACGACGTGACCCCACTGCAGTGGATGGCCTGTGCCAACAAAGGTGAGCGGGGCTGGCACCCAACAGGCACAGGGGGCTGCAGGGTGCGGGGCTCACCCATCTGCTCCAGTGCGTGATGCTTCTGGCAAAGCACTGGCTGCAGCCCTGGAGGGATGGACAGCAGGACAGCCAGACTGCTGGACTGCAGACAGCTGGATCTCCAGCTGCCTTCCTCTTTCTTTTCCAAGGTTACTACTTTGAAATCCCTTCCATCGGCGCCATCCGCATCAACACGCAGGTATGGGGAGTGGGCTTGCGGGCGGGGGGCAGGCAGGCAGAGCTGCCCCCCCGGGGTGCCCTGCCTGGGGGCAAGTTCAGGCAGCCCCAGCCCCACTGTGGAGAGCCCAAAGGCTGGCAGCGAGCGTGGCAGCGAGCTGGGGAGCCGAGCCGAGCCCTCAGCCAGGCCCTGCGCTATTGAAATAAGTAATTCATCTTCTGCAGCTCCCCACGGACCTGCTGCCTTTTGAGTGACTAATTATGAAACATCAGGTGTTAATCAGCACAGAGCAGAGCTGAGCGTGGGCAGGGCCAGCCCCAGACGCAGCCCCCTCAGCAGAGCCAGTTGTGTCTGTCCCACACCCCATCCCACTGCCCCTTTCCTGCCCCTTTTCTTTATGGGATGCACACGAGGTGCCATGGTGGGCAGGTGGTGAGGGTCCCCAGGCAAGGCAGCCCTCAGGGCAGGGCTGGCATTGTGGCATGAGAGCTGCCTCACTGCCCAGAGGTCTGCCTTGCCAAGGTGGGCCAGGATAAGGGAAACCTGCCCCAGCAGAAGATCCCAAAAGGCTGGTGGAGACAGCAGCCATGTGATCCTGGCATGAGGGAGCAAGCCCAGCCCCAGGGATGGCTGGGAGATGGGGGGCTCTGGCTGGCACTGCCTGGGGAGCTCCTGCCCTGCCCATGCACAGCTGATGATGAGCAGCCCCTTGTTTGCATCATGATGGGCCTGTTGGGGTCCCAGCTGGAGCCAATACCCCTGGGTTTGGTAGCTTCTGAGCCCCCTCCCCTAGGTCAGCCTGCAGCTGGGGGCCTCACCAAGCACCCTGCTGATAACCCCTGGGGTGTGCACAGGGAAAAGATGTCACTGCATTGGAGCAAGGAGACGTTTGGCTCCCATGTCATCCTTTCCCTTGCCCTGTGTCCCTGCAGGAGTACCTGGATGTGCTGGGCAGACCCATGGTCCTGGCTGGGAACAGAGCCAAGCAGGTTCAGTGGACCAACGTCTACCAGGATGCTCTGGTAAGGACCCCCACCCTGGGGTGCAGGGAGGGACCCTCAGGGTCCTGCACAGCCCCCAGGTATATGTGGGTGAGGACATCAGCTCCGGGATCCCACAGAGAACATGCCCCCATCTCCCTTGTCAGGGGGGCAACCCCCCTCTGCTGCCACCTGGGTCCTGAGGCTGGTGAGGGGACATGGGACACCCTTCTGTGCTTTTGCAGGGGCTGGGACTGGTGGTGACGGGCACACTGCCGGTGTTCAACCTGACCGAGGACAGCAGTGACAGGAAGGTAGGAGGCTGTGGCTGCCACCACCCTGGCTGCACTGGGACACCTGGTGCAGGGCTGCTGCAGGGTGGGGAAGGTGCCCCAATGCTGGGTGCATGGCTATGGTGCAGGGGGCACTGGCACCCCTGGGGTGCTGCCTGCTCAGCACCCCCTCTCTAGGGTGAGACTGGGGATGACTGCCATCCCTGTGACCCAGAATGGCCTTGGTTAGCTCTCCCAGTTCAGTGGGGACAGCTGGCAGCTGCAAGACTGTGTGGGGTGCAGTGTCCCTTGGGGGGCTGCTGGGGGGCTGGCACGTCCCACCCTGTGCCCCTGCAGTATCCAAATCTGACCTACACAACCCCAGAGGGAGATGTTCATCCTCCTGTTTCCCTGTCCCCTTGCTGGAGGTGGCAGGTGACAGCCCTGCTGCCACCCACCTCCCTCCCTGCGCTTCCTTGCAGAACCAGCTCATCCTGGGCGTGATGGGGATCGATGTGGCTCTCAACGACATCAAGAGGCTGACCCCGCGATACAACGTGCGTGGAGGCCCCTTCCCCTCTGTCCCTGTCCTGCACTGCCCAATCCTGGTGTGGAATCCCTCTGATGGAAGCCCCAAGCTGTGCCCCCAGGCACCCCAAAACACCTCCAACAGCGCTGGCAGTAGCAGGGTGTAGGAGCCATGAGTGCAGGCAGGGACCGGGACAGGCAGGCGAGCAGGAATCGTAGCTGGGTGATGCTCTGGGCCCCAGAGCACTGCCAAAAGTCTTGCAGGGTCAGCAGGGAATAAACCTTACTGGCCGGGGGAAGGGAGCAGTGGGAGAAATCCAGAGCCAAAATCTCACCCCAGGAGTGAGAGATTCCATTGGCCTGAGAATAGAAAGAGATGGATAGAATAGGCTGAGCTCCAGGGTTGATACTGGGTGAGCTCTGCCTGCAGAGGTGAGAGTGATCACACCAGCCTGGCACGGCACAGCACAGGAGGCCGTACCACAGAGCCGACTGACCAGCCTCATCCCTCCTCCTGTCCTCTCACAGCTGGGGGCAAATGGTTACGTGTTCGCCATCGACCTGAACGGCTACGTCCTGCTGCACCCCAACCTGCAGCCCCAGGTGAGGAGAGGGCCCCTGAGGGACACACGGCTTCCCAGGGTCCTTAGGAGCTAATTGTGGGATTTGTGATGAGTTTGTCTGGACTCAGCAGCAGCTGTGGGAGCCCTGAGCCCTTCCCTGGCTCTCCCTTTCTGCCTGCAGATCATCAATTTCCGAGAGCCGGTGACACTGGACTTCCTGGACGCTGAGCTGGAGGATGAAAACAAGGAGGAGGTGAGCAGACCAGGGGCAGCTTTTGGGGTACAGGCTGGACCCCCCCCAGTCTGTGGTTGCAAAGGGCACTCAGCCCCTCCAACCTGGCCTAAGGAGTGCCTCATCCTAAGGGCCCTGGCAAACAGTGGGGACAGCAGCTGGGTCATTGTCCCCTGGGTGCCAGCATGATGACTCCCCAGGCTGCTCACCCGTGCACCCCACGGGTCCTCACTGCCACCCCACTGGCATGGGTGCCCACAGGCTCTGTGGCCCTCAGTTGCCTCCTCTGTATCCCCCAGATCCGGAGAAGCATGATTGATGGGAATGACGGGCAGAGGTTCATCAAGACCCTCATCAAGTCCGTGGATGAGGTAATGCTACAGGGGAAGGGGGTCGTAGCCAAAACTTCTGCTGTGCTGAAGTGGCAGGCTGTGTTGGGCTGTGTCTGGCACTGGGCTCAGAGCTCAGAGCCAGGGCCCCGTGTCACCGTGCCAGCAGGTCCTGGCACCACACAGGCCTGACTGGCTCCCTCTGACCCACAGCAATACATCGACGAGGTGTTCCGGACTTACACGTGGGCTCCCATCAAAAGCACCAACTACAGGTGGGTGTTGCTGCCAGTGCACCCACACTGCCCTGCTCCGGCTGGACCCAGCACACAGGGCTGGGGGCTCGTGCTTGCAGCTCCCAACATCCCTGAGGCCACCAGGGACTTGTCCTGTGAGCTGCAGGGTTGCAAATGCACGGTCACATCATTGCATGCAGTGCTGGGAGTGCTGTCTGGCACTGTGGAGCTGGAACACAGTCCTCAGGGCTCTAGACAGGCTGCATGGCTGGTGTGCAAGGGGCTAAACAAGGGATACCCGTGCCACTACCTGCCTACCCAGCCAGGGGCTCACACAAGTCCCTGCCTGCTCTAGGGTGGGTGACAGTGACAGGTGCCCACCCCACAGAACAAGCAGTGGCCACAGAGGCAGAAGAGAGCAAAGCGCTGCATTTATCACCCAGTTTGCACCAGTTTGAGCCAGCAGATGTGTAAGAAAGACCCCACTATCATCATTTCTGTGCTGTGCAGCTCACATTGCCTTCATCCTGTGAGGAGCCATGTGGTCCTGCTGTTGCCCACTGTACCCTCCTCCTCCTCACCACCACCCAGCTCAGGAGGAGCTGGCAAGGGTCAGAGCCACCTTCCAACACTGCCAGGTGTCCCCCATGCAGCTCCAGTCCTGTACCCCATGGTGTTACCCCTCTGGAACTGAGCGGCACAGTGCAGGAGGGGACAATGATACGGGGTGACACAGCTGTGGCCAGGGCTGCAGGTTCATTTGTAGGGCAAAAGGTGCTGCTGGGGGCCCTGCGCTCCCATGGCTCTGCTCTGCGACAGGGATGTTCCCTGAGTTTCCCTGGGATACCATCAGCACGGGGTGCCACCAACATGGAACAGAAAAAAGTCACCACCCTCCCCCTGACACCTGTGGTTTGGGATGCCATCACCTCTGACGTACTTTTTGGGGGCCACTACCTCTGCCATGCTTGCTGCAATGCTCAGACCATGCTGCCCAGTGCAGACAGGATGAGCTGGAGGGGTGTTTGGGGGAGGAAGTCCATATCCCAGTGGCTCTGGTGCAGGTGTAACATCCGATGAAAGTCAGGAACGTGGCCCTCACCAGCTTATCCCTGGCAACACCTGGCACAGACACTATCACCAAAGGCCACTGGCCGCTGCAGCTGCCACTGAAGAGCCCAGTTCCCTCTGTCAGCTTGCCTTGTGGGTTCAGCAGCTCCAGCACCACTTCCTGCCACCTCCTTTCCCAGCACTGTCCCACACCGTGCATGCCAGACTCCTGGCTGGTGGGCCCCTCTCCTTCCTGGCTCACCTGACTCCAGGTGCCTGCATAATGGTTGTCATTGGTTTCTTCCCTCTGGGAAGGTTTTGTCCTTTCTTTCGAGGGCTGTGTCTCTTCCTGCCTTCCTCCCTCACAGGGGTGTCATGTTCCTCTTCCACATACATCTCCCTCGGTTCCTGAGCTGGCACATCCTGCCCATCTCAGCTCTGGCTGGACAGGCATGCCACCTTCTGTGCTCAGGGGGGCCCTCAGGAAGGCTCTGATCCTACGTGTTCTGGGAATGGCCATGGGTGCTCTGGGGATGAACTTGGCTACCCCAGGATGGCAATAGGTGTGCTGGGGGTGACCCTGGGAGCCACTGGTCCTGTGTGCTCCTGGATCCCCCAGGACAACCCTGGGTGCTGTGGGGATGACCCTGGATGCCCCAGGACAGTGCTGGCTGCAGTTCTCGGAGAAAAGGATTCAGCGGGCTGTGCAAGAGGCCAGTGGGGCTGCTGCCTGCCGTCAGCTGGGATGAGCTGCTGCCAGGGGGTGCCAGGCAGGGACTGGGAGCTGGCCAAGGATTCTGGGTGGCTCTAAAGCCTTACACCACGTGTCTGCTCTCCCTCTCCACAGCCTGGGGCTGGTTCTGCCTCCCTACAGCACCTACTACATCCAGGCCAACCTCAGCGACCAGATCCTGCAAGTGAAGTGTAAGTAGCCCCTGGCTCTCCCCGCTGCCCTCTTGCACCCCCGCTCACCCCACACCAGCCCGCGGCTGTCAGGGGGAGAAACACAAAGCAAAGACTTGCGAAAAGAGAGAGGGATCACTGTGAGAGACAAAAAAAAAGAGCAGAGTTAGAAATAAGAGAGGCGTGAGTAGAGGTGAGCGCACAGAGGGAAAGCGAGCTGCCTGCCTGGGGTGCCCCGGGGTGCCAGGGTTTGGTCCTTATGCTTTGCACCCCAAAACCCCAGCCCTGGGCTGCAGGCAGGCGCTGCTGGCGCAGGCAGGGATGTGCTGCCTGTTCGCCTCCTGGGGACGAGGGAGGACGCTGTAGCAGCCAGTTAATTTGTGAGCCTGGGAAAGTTTGCATGGATCTCTTTAATTTCCTTTGGTTTATTACGATTCTTTGGTTTTGGTTTAAGCCATTTATTCTTTTTATGAGTTCGGTTTCGGTTAGTTTCAATTTTTGTTTGGAATTAATCTGTGTACATGTGTGTTAGCCTGGCCCCCCCTTTCTCTCTCTTTCTCTCTCCTCTGACCCCCAAGCCTTTTTCCCACCTCAGGTCCACGCTGCTCCCGGGGACCCTCTCCCCCGTGAGAGAACCGGACCCTTGCCCTCTCCCCTCCGGTTCCCCCTATTTCTCCCCCTCAGCCACCCCGGTGGCTCGACCCCAGCCCTGCTCCAGATCCAGCCCCTGCCACCCCCTCCATCCATGGGCAGGAGCCCCGTGTCCCTGCAGGGACGAGGCCAGGCTGTCCCCATCCCCGGGAGGGGGGATCCCCCCGTCCTCCCCAGCTCTGCCCACTGTGCCGTGCATGCCCCCTCAGTGAGGACATTTTGATATCAAGACTGTTGCAACTGTTTGCTACTGACTCTCATTTTCCTTTGGAGTATTGAATATATATCTATATATTTCTCTAGTTATATCTTTGCATTTTTTTGTTCTTATTTCACCGTGGCCTTTTCTTTTCCTTCTGTTACTGGGTTTTTCTTCTGTTTTCTTCATGTCGTTTTTTGCAAGAGGTTTCCTTTTGGTATGATTATGATACACAATATTTTTATTCAAACGTCGATTGAATAAAATATTGTTTGTGCCCCCCTTCCTCCTTTCCACCCAACCCCTTTTTTTTTTGTTTGTTGTTTTTTTGTTTGTTGTTTTTCTTGCTTTCTCTCTATGGTGGATTCACACAGTACCAAACATCAAGGGCAAGTATTTTCAGTCTCAGACCACTCACCTTCACCACCCCGTCCCCTGCCCCGTGTCCAGTCCCCCCCAGCCCCCTGCTTGCCCATCTCCCTGCCCGTTTGCCACGCCGAACCCGCAAACCGCCACCAACTCGCCCTTCCTCCCTCCTCCTCCTTCTCCTCCTCCTCCTCTCCTCCAGTTCCCCCTTTATTTGAAAGCAACATGTCTTGTTCTGTTCATGAGAGCTTTGTCACGAAAATCCCCACTCCCTCCCTGTGCATCACTCCCAAACCTGGTTCGATCTTGTCCCAGAGCCGATCTCGTATGAAACTGCCGTTTTCGATCCACGAGGTTTTTTTGTAGCTAGTTGGATGCCCTGCTCTTCCTCCCCCACTGCAGCCCCTTCTTGCTCCTTCTCCCCTGCTCGTCTCCTCCAGCTCCTTCTCCCCCTCTCCCGGCTCCTCTGCTTCCTCCTCCCTAAGACAACTCAACCTGAAAGGGATAGGGCTGTGCAGGGTGAGGGGGGCTGTGGGGTGGGTACCCAAAGGTGACAGAGACAAAGGGCAGCTGGGGAACCCAGTCCTCCACTGCCATCACCCTCTGGGACAGGCTTTTTTGGGGCAGTCCTCCAAGCAGAAACCCTCTGTGGAGGTGGGGATGGGACCACCCTGGGGCAACGCTGCCCAGCTGCATAGGTGACAGCAAGCCTGACCCTGTGAGGACACGGGGTGGCTGAGCCCAGGGGTGCTGCACTGCCTGCCCCCACGGCTGCTCAGTGGCCATCCCCCCTGCCCTGGGGCCTAGCATGGCATGAAGCCCCTGGCAGCCGCAGTGTCTTGGTACTGTCTGTGCCCTTGGGAGCAGCCAAATTTGATCCCAAAGTCCCACCGAGGCAGGCAGGAGGTGCCTTGGGCCAGTACCACAGTGGAGTGGGATGTCACCCATGCAACACGGGCAGGATTTGGCCCATGTCCCTGCAATGTGAGGCTGGACCCACAGCTCCCCCACAGCCCCGTGGTGGGCCAGGGGACACCCAACACACACGGTCCCCGGGGGACCCACCAGCACGCTCTGTCCCACATGCAGTGCCCGCCGGCAGCCTGCCCGGCAGCACCCGCTCCTGGCACGGGCAGGGGGATGGCTGTGGGGTCCACAGCAGCGCAGGGAGGGACACGGGGGACAGGGTCAGGCGGGCAGGACAGCAGGGAGGTGGAAGTGTCAACCTCAGCCCTGTTCTATCAGCCTTGAGTTGCCTCCTCCCGGCGCCCCTGTGATGGCAATGCTGATGGACCAAGTACGAGTGTTTTGTACTCCTTTCCTTCTCCTCTTCCTCTTCCTCTCATCGGCTTGTACCCAGCCCCTGCCTACAGCCCTCGGAGAGCAACAGTCCAACCTCTGGCTGTGCCGTGCAATGCACCAGGAGCCGGCGGGAGGGCGAGGGGGTGGCGGTGCCCGCCAGGGGGGGATATTGTCCCCGGAATGTCCCATAGCACCCCTCGATGCACCCCCTAACCCGGCTCGCCCCCACGAGCTGAGGGCCACATCCGCTGCCCCTCTGCCGAGGGCACTCCCAGGAGCCCCCCCAAACCTGCTGGGCTGCACCCTCTGTTAGAGCAGGGTGCGCTGGCGGGCGAGCGTGCACCCCGTCCCCGTTGGGGTCCCACCGCCCCGGGGAGGGAGGGGCACCGGTGCCTGGCGGTGGAGCCCATTAGCGCATTGCACGGCCCTGCGCAGGGCGGGAGCCTCTGGTTGGACTGTCCTCGGCAAGGTTCCCCTCTGGCCATGTCGATGCCTGAAAACTCCTTTATTTTTTTTCTCCCGACAACCGAGTGTTCTGGTGATCCTCCTCGGCCAGGAGCGCAGCATGTGGTTCCCTGCCCTTGCCCACCACCCCTTCCCCGAGAGAGAGACGTCCCCCCCGCCCTCCCAAACATGCATATATATACATGTGCGCACATATATATATGTGTGTGTGTCTGTGTGTCCCTGCGTACACGCCACCGGCCGCGCGTACGCGACCGCGCGCCTTCAGCCCGCGACCGAGCAAATTCGAGCCGAGATGGGCAAACCTCTCCTGATTTGGCTATAACCTTCCTTCCCGTGCGGTGCCAGCAACAGCAGAACGGCCTTTTCCTTCCTCTCTTGTTACCAAAAGCAGCAAATGCCTTTTTTTTTTTCCCGATTCCCTCCCCCCTCTCTCTCTCTGTCCGTCTCTCTCCCTCCTGGCCCCCCGGCGTCCCCTTCCCCCGCTCCCCGCCGGATAACCTTCCCTTTCTGTTGCAGATTTTGAATACCTGCTGCCCAACAGCTTTGAGTCGGAGGGACATGTGTTCATTGCTCCCAGGTAGCTTTGCGTGTGCGCTTGCCGAGGTGTGCATCCGCCCCGGCCCCGCTGCCGACCCCACCATCGCCCCCCATCCTCGCCTCATCGTGCCTTGTCCCCCCTCCCCGTGCCCCGTGGCTGTGTGTGTCGTGTGCCCGCTCGGCCGAGGGGGCTGCGCCGGGACCCCGGCCCCGCTCCGCCACCCGGTTGCATCCCACACAGTTATATATGCACCCGGTGCGGCCCGAGCTCTGCGCGTGCATATATAGGTATAGTTTCTGAAAATCCCCGCCGAGCGAGGGGCCGGCGGTGGCATCATACAGTCGTGCTGGCTGCGGGGTGGGGAGGAGAAGGAAGGATAGGTTTTGGCTCAAATTTGGGATGCCCAGGGGGTTTCAGCAGGCTGCCGGCCACAAGGTGGGAATGGGGACATGAGGACAGTGTAGTGGCCACGGGACAGGCAGATCTGTCCCCTCCCCTGGGCCATGCCACCCAGTCTTGTTACATAACAGGAATGAAGAGCCATCCCTCTGCGAGGTGCTGGGGGAGCCCCACGGCTCTGCCAGCACCCTGCCCTTCCCACTGTGCAACCCCTGACCAGCCCTAATTAACATCACAAGTTCATCACCTCTCTACTGATAGGTCATTAGAGCCTCTAACTGCCCTGTTAGGGGATGTTTTGTCATTGCAGCTCTTGGGGACTGCAGCAGGTTGAGGTACATGGAGGCCACCTGTGGGTACCCCCCACCCTCCCGGCCCACAGCAGGCATCGCTCACTTACACGAATTCTGGGCAAACCAGCCCAAAATGTAGAGTTATTGTGTAGTCCAGGGTTTTTGTGGAGTGCTTGGTCCCCAGGCCATGCATGGGGCAGTGGCGGTGAGGTCCAGGACACATGGGAGCCAAAGCAGAGTATAAATGAGAAACAGGAAAACCCTGCTATTGAAAAATTGGCCTGTAAGCACTCTAAGGGGTTGGATAGGGAGGTGATGCCCGAGGCCCAGGAGTGGGTCTGCACCCCGACTCTCCTGCTCAGGCTGCAGTGATGGGGTCAGTGTCGGACGTGGGGCTCTGTGGTTGGTGCAGCTGGAGAGGAAGGCAGGCTGTGAAAGTCAAGGTCCCCCAGGAAAAGTCGGTGCCCCCAAAGCAGCTCCATGAGCCCCCTTCCTGCGGTGGGTGGCAGCCCAGCAGGGGCAGGTGGCAGGGAGGAGCCATGTGCTGGGGGGTGCCCAGCACCCAGGGCGACTGTATGATCTGCCGTTGCCGCTGCCGTGCCCACGGGCCACTGGAAATTTTCAGAAACCGTATATCCCCATCCCCGTGGGTGTGTGAGTACCTGTACCTGTGCGTGTCGGTGTAGATATTTAGGTGGCTGCTCCCCCCGACCAGGGGTCGAGGGGCCTGGCCAGGCTGGCCAGGGTGCCCCAGGTTTTTCAGCTGCCCCCTGGGCATGGTCCCTGCCACCCTCTGCTCCAACACTTGTCCTCTTAATGAGGTTTTTGTCAGAGTCAGGAGCTTGGCAGAGGGGCCATGAGGTGGGGGGGGCCCAGAGCGCCCCGGCACTGTTCACAGCCACACTGCTGAGGAAGGGAGGCTCTTGGCACCCTGGTCAGAGCCTCATGGTGACCAACAGGTTACAGCTGTGCCTGGTGTCGGTGGGGCTGGGACTCTGCACTCAGGATGTCCCAGACTGGAGCAGGGACACGGCACCCCCCATGGTGCCCATCCCAGGAGGGGCTCGGGGCCAGCAATGCCCATGGGCGAGCACCCATCTCCACCTGCCAGGGCTCACCCAGCACCCAGCCATCTGTGCAAAGGGTGCAGGTACGGCTGTGAGCGCCTGCCTGGTGCTGCCAGTGCAGCTGTAGAGTCTCCCAAGGCAAACCCCTGCTCATACCCACAATGGAGCCCCCACTCCCCGGGGTGCCACAGGAGCAGGGCAGAGTGGGCACGGCGGTGCCCATCTGGCCCCGCAGGTAAGTACGGTGTCAGAGGCACCCAGTCCCACCAGTAGCCCCAGCTGTATGGGGAGAGATGGACTCAGTGGTGTACCACTCCAGGCAAACTGGGATCCATCAATCCTGGCCCTGGCAGAGGTGGTGGCACCTCAGTGCCCGTGGCAGTGACGGAGCCTATGGCTGGTGTGACGCTGCACCGGTGGCACTGCAGGCAGCGGGGACTGGGTGCCGGGCAGTCTGCAGAGATGCCCAGAGCCGTCTGCCCTGGTGGGGTGACACTCACAGCAGAGGTGGCACGTCACCACCATGGTGTCCCTGGCAAGCTCCGGTGCTGGCAGCACAGCCAGCACTCACCCCGCTGTCCCCGGGGGAGAACTGACCTTGCCTTTTCCATCCCTGCAAACAACAAACCTTGTCCCCCAAACCCCAGAGAGTATTGCAAAGACCTCGACTTGTCGGATAACAACACCGAGTTCCTGGAAAACTTTATTGCCCTCATGGAAAAGGTGACCCCAGACTCCAAGCAGTGTGAGTAACCGGGATGGCTGGTGGGGAGGCTGCTGGACGGTTGGAGGTGGATGGGGATGCAGAGGGAGATGGGGCACAGGGTGAACTATACTGAGGTTGGGGTCCTGGGAGCTGCTGCAGGGGAGATGTTGGGGCAGAGGAGGGGGCATGGGTGGCCCCCATGTGGCCAGCCCTCACCTCCTCCTGCTCTCCATCTTCCTCTCAAGGCGACAACTTCCTCCTGCACAACCTGATCCTGGACACAGGCATCACGCAGCAGCTGGTGGAGCAGGTCTGGAAGAACCAGGACCTCAACACGTACGTGCAGGGGAGGTGGCCCGGGATGGGCAGCACTCTCTTGGAACAGAGGAGGATTGGGATGGGCTGTGTAGGTAGGGGCAGAGCAAAACCCCACTGATGCCGGGCGTACCCGGCCCCTCTCCTTGCAGGTACAGCCTCTTGGCTGTCTTCGCAGCCACTGATGGGGGCATCACCCGTGTCTTCCCTAACAAGTGAGTGTCCAGCCCACGCGGTGACTTGTCTGCTCTTTCTGGGCAGTGACAGTGACAGTCATGGCTGTGGCTGCTCCCACCCAGGGCTGCAGATGACTGGGAGGAGGAACCAGAGCCCTTCAACGCCAGCTTCTACCGAAGGAGTCTGGACAACAAGGGCTACATCTTCAAGCCACCCTACCGGGATGGTGGGTGCCAGCTTGGGACAGCGAGGGGTGACACAGGCTACCAGGGGCTGGCTCCATGCATCCCCTGATGCAACCCCTGCCTTCCACAGCCGGCTACCGAGGGCTCGACCTGGAGAACAACACCATCGGGATCCTGGTGAGCACCGCCGTGGAGCTCAGCATCAAGGGCAAGACTCTGAAGCCAGCAGGTAGGCAGGGGGCTGAGTGCCCTGACATCAGGCTGGGGGGGTCCTCGTAACCCCTCCAGCGCCAGGGCTCACCCTGTCTCCCCACTGTCCCAGTGGTGGGGGTGAAGCTGGACCTGGAGGCCTGGGCTGAGAAGTTCAAAGTCCTGGCGAGCAACCGGACAGACCGTGACCAGCTGGGCGCCCGCCGAGTATGTCCTGGGGCTGGCACAGCATGGGAATGGGGATGGGGACAGGACGGGGGGAGCTCTGCTTGTTGGTGAGCACTGCTGGGACATGGTGCCTGTGGTTGCACCTGGCATGTTCCTCCTGCACAGCCCTACCCATCACCCTGCTCGGGGCACCTGTCCCCAGCCCCTGGGGACACCACTCCGTGTGTCCCCTTCTGGCCAGGAGGACAGTTCTGGGGTGATGACCATCCTGCTAACCTGTCCCTCTGCCCTGGTTTCGGTTGACAGTGCGACCCCTCGACCAGCTGTGAGATGGACTGTGAGGCCAACAACAAGGTGGGTGGTGGGCAGGAGTGGGGACAGCTGGTGGGAGAGTAGAGGGTGACTGGGAGGGCTCCCTGTTCCCTGCTCACCCTGCCTGGGCACCCACCCTGTCCCCTGTTGCTCCTGGAGCTCAGCCAGCCCCTGACCCACCTTTCAGCGATGAAGCCCCAGGGCTTGCCCCGTGAACTGTGGACCCCCCAGGCTTGGGGACACTGTGCTGGGCCCTCTGCCTGACGGCCCATCACCCCCCACCCTGCCTGTCCTGCCTTGCCCTGGGCACGACTGGGGTGGATGACACTGCCCTCCTTCCCCAGGACCTCATCTGTGTCCTCATCGACGATGGGGGCTTCCTGGTGCTCTCCAACCAGGAGGACCACTGGTACCAGGTGAGCGGTGCCCGCAGCTCTCCTGAGCGTGGGATGCCAGCAGGGAGCTGAGACCTCTGAGCTCGTGCCACAGGTGGCGTGACACAGCCCCACTGAAGTCCCCACTGGGGGAGTCGCACGTCGAGGTGGTCTTTGGATGCAGACTCAGTGTCCCCATTCCAGGTGGGCAAGTTCTTCAGCGAAGTGGATGCCAACCTGATGTCTGCCCTCTACAACAACTCCTTCTACACCCGTAAGGAGTCCTATGACTTCCAGTCCGTCTGTGCCCCGGAGGCCCCAAGCAACACAGGCGCTGCACCCCGCGGTGTCTTCGTGGTGAGCACCCACAGGGCCGGTGGCTTCCAGGTGGTCTGTGATCTGGGGGGCCCATGAATATGTCCCCAGTGCCCTGCACAGGGACCTGCTGGCGACTGCCCTCTTCTTTGCCCACAGCCCACCGTGGCCGATCTCCTGAGCCTCGCCTGGTGGACTTCGGCTGCAGCCTGGTGAGTCCTGCCACGTCCCTTCTCCAGGGACCATTTCCATTGGGGAGTGACACAGGGGTGTCCTTGGGGTTGGGACAGCTGATGTGGCCACCCTTTCCTTCCCCAGGTCCCTCTTCCAGCAGTTCCTGTACAGCCTCACCTACAGCAGCTGGTTCCAGACGGGTGAGTCCCCGGGGAGACCCGGGCTAGGGGTGGGCAGGGGCTGTGGCAGGGGTGCATGGTGGGGGGGTTGGTGGCCCCTGTCCCATGGCGTTGTGCTGGCACAGAGGAGGTGGCAGGGGACAGCATGGAGGCCAGGGAGACGAGCTGCATCATGAAGCAGACACAGTACTACTTCAGCACCGTCAACGCCACCTACAACGCCATCATCGACTGCGGCAACTGCTCCAGGTGGGTCTGTCCCCGCGGTCCCACCCCCTGGTCAGGGCTGGGGACATCCCCCAGCCTGCCTTTGCCAGGACCCCTGCCCGCGTGGGGGCCATAGGAGATGCCATGCAGCACTTGGGGGGACTGTGGTACCTGGATGGGGGGACAGAGAGCAGCAGTAGTGTCCCCATGTGCTGGAGGTGCTGATGTCCCCAGGGCTCCTCCACATGGACACGGACCCTGAAAGCCCATCAGAGTCCCTGGGCAACCCCATGGCATGGGGATGGGGAGGGATGTGGAGATGGGAATGGGGACAAGAATGAGGTTAAGGACAGGGATGGGGATGAGGTAGGGGACAGGGAGGAGGTTGGGAACAGGGATGGGGAAGAGGATGAGGACAGGAGTGAAACTGTGGCTGGCTCAGCCTCCTCAGACCCATGTGCTGGCAGGGCTGGCACTGGGGACTGGGAGAGATCAGGGCACAGGGTAACAGGGGTCCCTGCTGCCATCGCACCCCCAGGCTTTTCCATGCACAGAGACTGGCCAACACCAACCTGCTCTTTGTGGTGGCTGACAAGCCCCTCTGCAGCCAGTGTGAGTCTGTCAAGCTGATGCAGGCAGAGGTAAGAGGTATCCTTTGGAGGCTGCATCCCACCGGGGTGTCGTGGCAGAGGGATCGGGGGACACGTGTGGTCTGTGGGACAGGCAGGGGGCAGGGAGCTGTGGGGTTGGTGGAGGTGGAGGGAGGTGCCCTGTGACCAGAGGGGCTGGAGGTGGCCGCAGGGGGACCCACAAGCCCTCGCTGCTGTGTCCCCGGTGGTTTCCTTGACCTGCAAAGCTCCCCCGAGGGACCCCAACCAGTGTGAGCTGGTGGACAGGCCCCGCTACCGGAAAGGCCCCCACATCTGCTTTGACTACAATGCAACAGTACGTGGGGTGTGGGGGGGAGCAGAGCTGGGGGGTCCCCTGGGAAGAGATGGGAGCAGGGGGTGCCCTCTGGGTGGGGGGGTATAGCCATGGGGCGTCCCCAAGGGAGCAAAGCTGTGGGGTTCTCCTATAGGGGAAATTTGGGCAGTGGGTTTCCCCTGAGCAGGGGACTGGAGCCGTGAGGGGACCGCAGGGGAGCAGAGCTGAGGGGTTCACCCCTGGGGGGGAATGGAGGGGTGAGTGCCCCCACAGTGGGGGAGCAGAGCCATGGAGTGTTCCCCTGAGGGGAACAGAGCCATGAGGGGGTCCTGGGGGCACAGTGCTCTGGGGGCACCCCCCTGATGGGGGTTTGGAGCCCTGGGAGGACCCAGCGTGGGGGGTCAGGAGCCTTGGGGTGCCCCCTGGGGAGATCAGAGCTATGAAGGGTCCTTAGGAGAGCAATACCATGAGGTGCCTTCCTGGGGGGAGAGCAGAGGCGTGGGGGTCCCAGAGAGAGCAGCACCGTGGGTTGTTCGGGGGGGAGGGGGCTATGCCACAGGGACCCTAGAGCAGGAGGTGTAGCCAGGCTGCAGGGGGGTGGTGAGTGCCCCTTCCAGGGCAGTGGGTGCCCCTGTGGTGCCGAGGCACTGCTGGGGGTGCCCCACGGCCCCCCCCTCTCTTTGCCCGCCCAGGAAGATACCTCAGACTGCGGCCGAGGGGCTTCCTTCGCCCCCTCCGTGGGGGTCCTGCTCTCCCTGCAGCTGCTGCTCCTCTACTCCAGCACCAGCCGGCACCCGCTGCCCCCGGCCGCCTGCCTTTAGCCCCCTGGCCGCCCCCGCCAGTTCTCTTTTCTTTCAACTTCCATCTCCATCCCCCTGCCCGGCCCGGTGGGGCGGGAGCGACGTCCCCTCCGCTGCCTCGGGGACCCCCGCGATGCCGCCCCGCTCTCCACACCGGCCGCAGCCAAAGAAGAGTCGGGGTGCGGGCAGGGGCTCCCGGCAGAGCGGGGACTGGGCAGGGGCTCCCCGGCAGAGCGGGGACCGGGACGGTGCCCCGGCGTCGCGCCCTCCCGGCCGCTCGGACTCGGAAAAGTGGCGTCGGAGCCCTCCGCCCACGACCCCCCCAATCCACCTCGCCTATTTTTTTAGCCTGAAGATTTTAAAGGAGATCTTTCTACATCGAGTTTCCAACATTTTCACCTGGAGACAGGCGGGGTTTATTGTCAGCAACGAGGACACATGAAAGAAAAAAAAAAAGGGGGTGGGGGGTGAAAGGAGAAAAAAAAGAAAAAAAAAAAAAGAAAAAAAGGACTTTGACTTGAGTGTGCGGGTCAGTAGTATTTGTTCCAGCGGTACCGGCCCCCGGGTGTGTGGGGCAGCTCCAGCATCCCTGCGGGCTGGGGCTGAGAGCGGGCAGGGGCAGGGCCGGGGGGCAGTGGCACAATGGAGCCCTGGTCCCTGCACTTGGCTCAGCTGTTCTTGGGCACAGATGTTGGGGTGAAAAGGAGGGGGGAAAATATTTTTTGTTTCTTTTCCGTTCTGCAGATCACTGTGAATCCTGCCCGCCCAGCCCTGTACCCCCCAGCCCTGCCCTACACCCCTCGTCCTTCCAGGGGGACGTGCTGCTCCCCTGGGGGACATGGATGAGCTCCCGAGTGGGTCACGCCACATGCCCCGCAGCGGGACATGCCGCACGTCCCCGAGTGCCAAGTGGAGCGGGAGGTGCCACATATCCCCAGAAGGGACGTGCCAGGCCCCCCTGCCCGTCCCTCGGGGCACCATCCATGGCGAGGGGAGCAGCCCCCGGCTGCTGCGGGGGCCCTGGCTGGGGGGCACGCAGTGCTGGGGGAGCGGGAGGGGCTGGGGCTCGCACCGGGGAGCTCAGGTGGGGGTGTTTTGTCTCCCCAGTCAAAATGCTGGGTGCCAAGGAGGGGATGAGGTAGCTGCTCAGCTCTGGCACCCCACTAACCCATCCAGAAGAGGTGCCGCAGGGCTGGGGGGGTCGAGCACAGGGTGCCCGGCCGTGACAGCCCGGGATGCTGCGGTGCAGGGGGTGCCATACCCACCACCCGTGCCCCCCACTGCTCCCGGCAGTGCTGGGGGTCCCTGCCCGGGCAGGCAGCCCTGGGGACCCTCACCCCCCCCCGGGCCACCCCGCTCAGAGCCACCCCATCAACCGGGTCAAGGGGAGCCCCCTCGGCACGGCCACCCCGGGGGGGCTGGGGAGGGCGCCAGGCGCTAATTAGTGCTGGGGGTTAATTAATGGTCATTCTGCTTGTAGCTTTTTCAGTGTGTGTTTGGTTACTGTCTCTGGGAACCGTGTTTGAACAGATGGCTCTGTGTTACCGGGAGTGTGTGTACTTCTGTAGTCTAGTTAGGTGCTCTGCCAGAAAACCACCACTATACATACCTATAAATATATACATATATAGTCTATTTTAAGTTAAAAACCAATGAGACGAAGGGGCGGCGTGGCCCCGGGCCCCCCCGTCCCGCCGGGGTTGTGTCCTGCCCTGTCCCTGCCCAAAAGCTTCTCTCTGCTCATTCAAAGGCGTTGGGTTTTTAAATTTATTTTCTTTAATTTATTTTTTATTTCGTTGGGTTTTGATTTTTTTTTTTGTACAGAAGAGTTGGAAAACTTAAAAAAAAAGAACAAAAAAACCAACAAAAAGACAATTTGTAAGATATTGTGCGTGTGACTCCTTGTAAAATATTTTCAAATGGTTTATTACAGAGACTCAGTTATTAAATAATGTTCATATTTTCACTTCACAGGCGGTGGTTGCATCATTGCCCGGGGGGGTGGGCACGGCTGGGGGGGGGTCACAGCATGTGGGGTGGCACAGGATATTTGGGGGGCTGCTGCCTTCACACGTGCTGCACCTCTGTGAGGCTGACGGGCAGGGATTTGGGCACAGGCAGGGACGCAGCAGAGTCGTGGGTTCGCAGAGCCCCACACGCTGCACAGGAGGGCTGGGGGGCAGCAGAGGCTCAGCCTCTTCCCAGCCCCCCCTCCAGGCCCCCCCATCTCCCTGTGTCCCCTCAGGACTGTGTTGCCCCTTCCCCAAATCCCTATGTCCGCTCTCCCCACTCCACGTCCCCTTGTGTCTGTGTCCCCACAGCCCTGTCCCGTGGGTTCAATGTCCCCGAGTGCCCCCTGTGCACAGCCCACCCGTGTCCACGTCCCTTCTTCCAAGGGTTTGCGCCCCCCGTGTCCACCTCCCCATGACTGTCCCACTCACGGCCCCATAACCGTGTTCTGCCACCCCTTTTCCCCATGTCCCCCGTGTCCATGTGTCCCCGGCCGTTTGTCCCGTGTCCCTCTGTGTCCATGTCCTCCCCGTTTGTCCCACATGCCCCCGGGCCGTTTGTCCCGCGTCCCCTGATGTCCGTGTCACCCCTCATGTCCATGTCCCCCGAGCTGTTCGTCCCATGTCCCCTCTGTGTGCATGTCCCCCCGTCTGTCCCGTGTCCCCTCATGTCTGTGTCACCCCCACGTCCATGTCCACTCGTGCCCGTGTCCCTTCCTCATCCCCGTGCTTCCCAGCCGTTTGTCCCGTGCCCCACCGTGTCCATGTCACCCCCGTGTCCGTATCCTCCCGGCGGTTTGTCCCGTGCCCCTCGTGTCCACGTCCCTCTGTGTCCGTGACCCCCCTTGTGTACGCGTCTTCACGGCCGTTTATCTCGTGTCCCCCCATGTCTGCGTCACCCCTCATGTCCGTGCCCCCCCCGTACCCGTGTCCCCCCCCGTGTCCATGTCCCCCGTGGCACCCCACCATGTCCATATCCCCCCCGTGTCCATATCCCTCCCATGTCCATGTCTCCCGTGTCCCCCCCCACCATCTCCGTGTCCCCTCACGTTTCCGGACTACAAGTCCCGACGTGCCCCGCGACGCCCCGGCCCCGCCCCGCGGCGCGCCCCCGCCCCGTCGCGCGCGCCCCCGCGCAGGCGCAGCCGCGCTGTTTGTCCGCGCCCGGCCTGTCCCAGCAGCGGGGCTGAGCGCGGCCCGGCCCGGGCGGAGCGGCGGCGGCACCGGCAGCGGCACCGGGAGGGCGCGGGGGGGAGGCGGGCGGGGTGGGGGGCCCGGACAGCCCCCGCGGGGCCGCCCCGTCCCGCCCGCGGGGCCGAAGATGCGGCGGTACCTGCCGGTGGCCCGGCAGCACTTTCTGGCGGCACTGGCCGGCACCAGCGTGGTGGTGAAGTCGCTGAGCGCGGCCGCGGTGCTGCTGTACCTACTCTCCTTCGGGCTGGACACGGCCTACGGGCTGGCGGTGACGCCGGGCTACCTGCTGCCCCCCAACTTCTGGGTGTGGACGCTGCTGACGCACGGGCTGGTGGAGCAGCGCGCCTGGGGGCTGGCGGCCGCGCTGGCCACGCTGGGGGCGGCGGGGCGGCTGCTGGAGCCCCTCTGGGGAGCCCTGGAGCTACTCGTCTTCTTCGCCGTGGTGAACATCTCCGTGGGGCTCCTGGCGGCCCTCGCCTACTTCCTCACCTACGTGGCCTCCTTCCATCTCGACTACCTGTTCGCCGTGCGCATCCACGGCGGGCTGGGCTTCCTCGGCGGGGTCCTGGTGGCCCTCAAGCAGACGATGGGGGACAGCACCGTGCTGAAGGTGCCTCAGGTCAGGATGAAGGCTGTCCCCATGCTCCTGCTCCTCCTCCTGACTCTGCTGCGGCTCGCTGCCCTCGTCGAGAGCAATGTACTGGCCTCGTACGGCTTCGGGCTCCTCTCCAGCTGGGTCTATCTCCGCTTCTACCAGCGGCACAGTAGAGGCCGCGGAGACATGTCTGACCACTTCGCCTTCGCCACTTTCTTCCCCGAGATCCTGCAGCCCGTGGTGGGTCTGGTGGCCAACCTGGTGCACGGCGTCCTGGTGAAGGTGAGGGTGTGCCGCAAGACCGTCAAGCGCTACGACGTGGGCGCCCCGTCCTCCATCACCATCAGCCTGCCGGGCACGGACCCCCAGGACGCCGAGAGGAGAAGGTACCGCCCGCCCTGCTGCCGTGGGGATCGTGTGTTGAGGGACAGCGAGGGTCGGGTTAAAATCCGAACAAGGAGGAGGGGGTAGGTTTAGATGCAGGTTGCTAAGCAGGGACCGTCTGCATGGGGGCTACCCTGCCATGGAGGTGGTGAGGAGCATTTCACGGGGCTGGTGGGATGTTATCCTGCTCTTCAAGATGTGGAGCAGTGGGGAGATGCTGGGGAAGGGGCAGACAGGGTTTGGGGTCCCTGCAGAAGGAAGGGGGACAGCCTGGGGAGGTGCCAGCCCCGGCTCACGGCAGTCTTGCACCCTCCCGGCACAGGGGAAGGCAGTGAGTCAGCCCCACGCCCCAGCCCTCCTGCACATCCGGCGTTGGCCCTCCTGACTCCCAGCAGGAGGGTTTGGACAAGGCGTTGGCATTCCTTTTTCCCTGCCCTGTTTTATGCCTCTATTCCCCATTCCCAGAGCAGCCCGTATGCTCCCTGACAGCCTCCGAGCGCACCACGTGGCGCAAAAACTCATGTGTGTAGTCTGGGAGCCTGTGTGAGTGTCTGTGGAGCGGTCCTGTGCGCTCCGGGTCGTCCCCAGTGCTGCTGAATCCACCCTTTCCTGCTGGGAAGGAGCCAGGGCCGGGCTCACACAGTGCCCCGTGGGGCAGAGCCGTCAGCCCCTGCCCTGCCCCTTGGACCCAGGGTTAACCAGGTGTGCCCTTGCCCCACAGGCAGCTGGCCCTGAAGGCTCTGAACGAGCGGCTGAAGCGCGTGGAGGACCAGTCGGCCTGGCCCAGCATGGAGGATGAGGAGGAGGAGGCAGCGGCGGCCAAGGCTGACACCCCACTGCTGCCCGACCCCGGCGCGGCTGGCAAGAGCCCCGGCCAGGAGTCCAACCTCATCAGCTTCCAGGATGCCCCGGCCCAGCTGTGACCGGCCCCCTTCCCGCCCTGTCTCCCTTGGAGAGCTGCTAATCCCCCTTGTATCCCGCACGGCTGGGAGCGGGGACTCCTCCCGTGGCACAGGCAGGGGGACACCTCATTCCAGCAACGCTTTGCTGCTGCTCGCGGCCAGCACCAGGCACCCGGGACGGTGACACTGCCGCCACCGCGAGGACAGGGATTGCTGGAGCCGCTCCCCTCGGCGCGGGCCGGGCCGTGGAGTCAGAACAGTCAGCGGGGGCTATCCCGGGACAGGGACACGGGGCTGATCCCCACCCCAACGCCGCTGCGCTCGCCCTTGTGGGATAGAAGTCAGCTTTTCCTCTGTGCCAGGGCTTGGCCAGAGCACTCAACACTTATTTCCTCCCTTCTGAAGGTAGTTTTGTCCTGAACTGAGGGAATGGGAAGGCTGGTGGGTTTCTTTTCCAGATGTCTTTCCCATGGGGAGCCTCCCACCACCCTGGGCAGGGAGGACAGGCCACTGGTCAGGAAGGGGCCTCCCAGCCCCTCACAGCAGTGGTCCAGCACTGCCAGCTCCAGGCTTTCTGCAGTGGGGATTCTCTGCTCCTCCCTCTCCTGCCCCCCTCCCCCTGCGAGGAGCCGGTGCCCTTGGCTGCTCCCCGGCTAATCCGTTTGTCAGATTACACTAGAAGCTGGAATTAAATTTTTATGGTGGAGCTCTCGCTGCTTCCTCCAGCAGCAGGTTTTCTTTCCTGCAGGTAGAATATGGGCTCCCCCCTTCTCTTTCCCTCCCTCTGTGTTGGTGGTTTTTTTTTTCCTGAATGGAGAGGATGCTCCCTGCGACAGCCTCCTCACAGCTCCTGATCCAGCGGGCAATTCCCAGCCCGGGATGCAGGTCAGCGGTGTCGTGATTATTTTTTTAAAGGACCACACGAGAAGGTTTTGTCAAACGGGAAGAACACGGACGTTTGGGTATCAATAAAGAGTTCTTTGAAAGAGTTGGCTCTTGCAGCAGAGCACGGGCAGGGCGGGGGGCCTGGCCCAGAGCAGCCCCCGGGGCTCTTGCCAGGAGCCTGGGCAGGGGGGTTCTTCCCAGGTGCTCCCAGCAGGTTGGGAGAGACCCTTTAGGAGGAGGTGGGAAATCTACAGGGGGGATGTGTGCCAGCACCCCAAAAAGTCACGTGTCCCCCCCGCCAAGCAGTAAAGAGGGCTTGTTGCACTGTAGCTGCCTGAAATTTTTATTGAATAAAAGCTCTGGATACAGAGGAATTTTTCAGCCTGGGAGCCGCTCCCAGCTCTCCAGCCCTGCCAGGAGCAGGATATGTGCTGAGGAGTTGCAGACAGAGCCTCACAGCAGCCCCGAGGGTGGGCAGGCTGGGAGAAAGGCTGTTGTGCCAGCAAGGAGGTCCCTTCCTGCCCTCCCAAGGGCTCGTCCCCCAGGCCTGTGCCTCTCCCCATGCTCACACTGTTCCCTGTGCCTCTCCAAAGGACAAAATGCCTTTGCTGGCTGCACGTTCACAGGCTGGCTCAGTCATTTGCTCTGTAAACTGACCCCACCTCGACAAGCCGAGGCTGTGCTGCCCCAGCCTGGGGAGGGGTTTGTGCGTGGCAGCGAGTGCCCAGACCCGTGGCCTCTGGGCAGGGCTGGCCGCTCTGGTGCTGGGGAGCCCTCGTGCCATGGGGACACACGTGCTCCTGTACCGTTGCCTCGGGTGCCACCACTCTGCCCCAGCCCTCCCAGGGCCAAAAGCCACAACCGTGCCCTGTGCTTTCCCGGCCAAGCTGCCCCCTGTGGCAGGAGAGGCAGCGTGGTGCCCACTGTGGCCTCCCAGGAGAGAGAGGGGACTTCCCTGCCCTCCTCACTAGGATGACTCCTGTCCTGCCTGCTCGAAAGCAGTCCTTGTGTGGGAATGGGAAAGGAGCAGGAATCCTGAGCGAACCCTCCATTTCCCAGCACTGAGCACCAAGCTGCTGCAGGGACCAGCAGCTTTACCTGTGCTGGGAAATGTCCCCATCGGGGCGGGTGGGAGGTGTCACACACACATTGTAGCTGACACTAAGGACAATCCAGGACCAACAAGAGACAAGGAAGTAGAAACAAAGTTCCAAGGAGACCTTGTGCAAGCAGGAGGGGCTGTGAGGGGGAGCCCCGGCCTCACCAGCTCGCTCAGGGGGTTCGGTTGTGCGCCAGGCCCTCAGTGCTGGCTCCGCTTGCGGTACAGGTACGCGTTGCTCACCTGGTTCATGATCACCAGGCTGGTGAGGAGGGGGCACAGCATGGCCAGGTACCAGGAGACGCCGGTCACCGCCGTGGTGAACCAGAGTGAGCACATGCCCAGCATGAGGCTAGCACAGCCCAGCAGGTAGCCCACCAGCCCGGAGGTGGCGTGGTACAGCTTGAGCTTGGCCAGCGTCCAGTTTTTCATCAGCTTGGGGTAGAGCAGGAGCACGCCCCCGGCGCACTGCCCGCCCGCGTATAGCACGGCCACCAGCCCCGTCAGCCCGTGCCAGGTGACGAAGTGGCCCTTGCCGTTCAGGTGCTTGTTGTAGGTGATGATTCCCAGCCCCAGGAGCGCGCAGAGCAGGGCGAGCAGCTGCAGCACCCAGTGTGCCCGCACCCGCACCTTGCGGGAGAAGGAGCGCAGCAGCGAGGTCTCCGGGGAGAAGATCAGCAGCGCCTCCGTCATCAGGAACGAGAACTGGGAAGGCAGAGGACAGCGGGGTTGGCACCGGCCGAGCACCCACCCCTCCCCCAAGGAAACTGGGGCTCGGCTTCCCGGCTCCCGGGGGCTCCCGGGGCTCAGCCTCGCACCGCCCGGGGGCTCCACCGGCACGGCCCCTGTCTCTGCCACGGTGCCCGGGTTGGCGGGACTTACCGCGAGCGCCATGAGCAGCGGGTGCCAGGAGAACAGACCTGCAAGGGAAGGGCAGGATGAAGTGAGCGGGGAGGTCTGGCCCGGCCGCCCCCCCGCTGCCCCGGTCCCGGCCCCGCGACACTCACTGGATCCAGGCCGCGCCAGCACGGCCACGGCGGCGGGGAAGCCCAGCGCCACGAGGTGCGCGGCGGCGCCGGCGGCGACGCGGAGCGAGCGGTACAGGCGGGACTCGGTCTCGGCCGTCAGGGCCATGTTGGCCGGGCGGGCGGAGCGACCGCCGCCGACACTGCGGGGCCGCGGCGCGGGCCGCTATTGGCCAAGCCGGGCTGTCCGTCAGCACTAGAGCCCGCCCCCGCCGCGCGGCGCCGCCTCTGAGTGGTGGGAAGAGCTGTCGCTCATGAGCGAGGCCCCGCCCCCGGCGGCGCGGCCGTGTGCCCGCAGCCCCGCTACGGTGGCCGGCGGGGTCGGGTCGTTCGCTGCGGTGCCGCCATGGGCGGGCGGATCGAGTGCGTGTTCTTCAGCGAGTTCCACCCCACGCTGGGGCCCAAGATCACCTACCAGGTGCGGGGCGAGGGGCCGAGAGCGGGCGGGTTGGGACTGGGGCACGGGAGCGCCCATGGGGGAAAAGTGGGGACAGAGACAGCGGTGGCGGCTGCTCCCCGGGGCTCGGCTGGAACGGAGTCTCCTGTGCCTCCGCAGGTCCCTGAGGATTTCATCTCCCGGGAGCTGTTCGACACCATCCAGGTGTACGTGATCACGAAGCCCGAGCTGCAGAACAAGCTGATCACTGTGTGAGTGCAGACCCCCCGTCCCTTCCCCGCTGGGTGGGGGTGACATCGCGGTGCTGTGACAGTGCCGGGTCTCAGGGGGTGCTATCCCCGTGGCCAGCAGGTTCATTGCCATGCCTGCAGGTGCCCGTGCAGGGATGAGTGTCTGATTTGGGGGTGGCTGGTGCTGCGTGTGCTGCTCTGTCAGCCTCAAATCCAGGGAAGCCAAACGAGTCAGGAGAGCTGTGCTGGTTTTGAAAGGAAACTTGTTTTCTTCTCCGATGACTGACTCTTTCCTCCCCCTTCTTCAGACTGAGTTTTGCACTCTGAGCGTGGAGGGATTAGCCATCATATTTCCTGCAAACTAGAGAAGCCCCCACATCCACAGCCGACCAGGAGCTGTCCTTGTGCAGGGCTCAGATCTCCCCGAGGTTGTAGGTGCAGGTTTTATGTGTCTTCCCACAGGACAGCCATGGAGAAGAAGCTGATCGGCTGCCCCGTGTGCATCGAACACAAGAAGTACAGCAGGAACGCTCTGCTCTTCAACCTGGGCTTCGTGTGCGACGCCAGAGCCAAGGCCTGTGCCCTGGAGCCCATTGTGAAGAAGCTGGCTGGCTACCTCACCACCCTCGAGGTGAAACCCGAGTCTGGCTGCCTCCCGATCCTCCCCACAGGGTGTGGACACCCCACTGGTGTCCTGGAGCACATCCTGGGGTACTGGGCATTGCTGGGAAGGGCATTGTACTGGTTTTACCAACTTCAAGATCACTTGAATTTTAAGGGAGAATGGGATCCAGATTCCTATAGCCTGCTGGAGGAGCTGACGCGGTTTTCTGCTCTTTCTAGCTGGAAAGTGGCTTCATCTCCAACGAGGAGAGTAAACAGAAGCTGGTCCCCATCATGACCATCCTGCTGGAGGAGCTGAATGCCAAAGGGAAGTGCACCCTGCCCATAGGTATGGCAGCTGTGCTGGCCCATGGGCGGGGCTGGGTGGTGCTGAGGGGGCAGCTGGGCCATCCCCTGCCTGGGTCTGCTCTGCCTGTGCTGCTCCCAGAAGCTCCCTGCCTGTCTGTGCTTGGAGCTGGGGGTGTCTGAGCCAGCCTTGCCCTGGGTGGCCCAGAGGGATGGGTGGGATGGGGTTAATGGGCTGTAAACACCTTGTTCCATGTGGCATTGTGGTGTCCTGGGGCTGATGGGCGGGGAGCTCCGGAGGGAGCACAGGTTTCCATGAGGATTGAGCCTTACCCTTTTCCTGGGCAGATGAGTCCAACACCATCCACCTGAAGGTGATCGAGCAGCGCCCGGACCCCCCCATCGTGCAGGAGTACGATGTCCCCGTCTTCACCCAAGACAAGGATGACTTCTTCAACTCCCAGTGGGATCTCACCACGCAGCAGGTCTGTGTGCCTTACCATGGCAGCAGGCTTTGAAAGGGAGCTGTTTCCAGACTGCCTGGGCAGTTGGGCTGTCCTGGAGATCGCCGCAATAATGAGCAGAGTTTGGTGCCCCTCTGGTCTTTGTGCTGCGAGCAAACCATTCACCCAGCATGAGCATAAAGCACTGCTGGGGATGGAGCTGCCCAGACACAGAGGAGGTTCTTGGGCTTCAGGGTGATGCCTGGGGCCTCTCTGATCTCTCCCCCCTTAGCTCTTGCCTCCTCCCCTCCCAGATCTTGCCCTACATAGACGGCTTTCGGCACGTCCAGAAGATTTCCGCGGAAGCCGACGTGGAGCTGAACCTGGTGCGGATCGCCGTGCAGAACCTGCTGTGAGTGCCTGGAGGGCCTGGACAGCCCAAGGAGGTGGGTGGGGGCTGGCAGAGAGGGTCTCTCACATCTCCCTGTCCATCTGCAGGTACTATGGGGTTGTCACGCTTGTCTCCATACTCCAGGTGGGTCAGGCCGTGGTACTGTGAGCGGGATTTGGGCAGTGGCTGTGTTGGGGGGACAGCAGGGTGGGAGTGGGCTGGGTCTGTCTCTTGGAGTCACAGCTGAACAGAGCTGGTTTTCCCTCACTCTCCAGTACTCCAATGTCTACTGCACCACTCCGAAGGTCCAGGACCTGGTGGATGACAAGTGTCTCCAGGAAGAGTGTCTGTCCTACGTCACCAAGCAAGGTACAGTGACCCCACCTGGGGCTGCTGGCAGACAGGGAGTCGTGCAGGGGGACAGGACAGCTGACTGGTGACTTGTCCCTGCAGGGCACAAGCGAGCCAGCCTCAGGGATGTCTTCCAGCTGTACTGTGGGCTGAGCCCTGGCACCACTGTGAGAGACCTCATCTCCCGCTACACCGTGCAGCTCCAGAGGGTGGATGAGAGGTCAGAGCCCTCCTGCAGGTCCCCAAGGGCAGTGGTGACACCAGGGGTGGCAGGGACAGTGTGGGGGAGCAAGCAGGGAGTAGCCAACCCCTGCGTCTCTAGGGTAGGAAACATGAGGCAGTGATGGGGCATGGTGGAACCAGAAGGGACTGCAGGGAGCCAGGGTGTTTGGCATCCCAGCACTGTGGTCCCAGTCTCTTCCCTCCTTGTCCCCAGGAGGCTTATCCAGTTTGGTTTGATGAAGGGCCTTATCCGGAGGCTCCAGAAATACCCCGTAAAGGTCACGCGGGACGAGCGGAGCCACCCGGCCCGGCTGTACACAGGCTGCCACAGCTACGACGAGATCTGCTGCAAGACCGGTACGGATCCGGGCTCCACGCAGGCCCCGGGGCCGGCGGGAGACACGGGAACGTCTGCCTGCCCAGGGCTGTGTGCTGGTTTGGGGATGTCACCCTTCGGGAGCCCTCAGACTGCAGGGAGATGGGACTGTGGTGAGGCTCTGTGCCAAGCCGGGCTGCCGAGCCCATGGTGCCAGGGGCAGGGTTGGGGAGCCCACCCAGCCCCTCCGACACCGGTGCCAGGCACCCCACTGACACCCCACTAATACGCACTGCCTTCCCCTCCAGGCATGAGTTACAAGGAGCTGGATGAGCGCCTGGAGAACGACCCCAACATCATCGTGTGCTGGAAGTGACGGCGGGGGCGGCCCGCACCAGAACCCGCGTGTCCCCCATGTCCCCCCAAGCCGCGCGTGTCCCCCGTGGGTCCCCCGTGGGTCCCCCGTTCCTCCGCGCCGCCAGGGGGCAGCAGAGGCCGCTCCGCGCCGCCCGCGGCGAGTCCTCCGCGCCGGCAGGGGGCGGCAGCGGCGCCACCGTTGCCATAGCGACCGTGCGGACGCCATGGCCGCCGTGCCCGCGCCGCTGCCGCCCGCCGAGGCCGAGGCGCTGGTGCGGGCGCTTCAGGGCACCGAGCTGCGGGACACCGGCGGGCAGGGGTGCGGGGACAGGGTCCTGCGAGGGGGAACGTGCGACAGGGTCTTTAAATTTGGGGGGTCCCTGTTGGGGCTCTTCGGGGCGAGGAGGGATCCCGGTTTTGCTCCCCCCGCCCCCCCAGGGGGTCACGGTGGGGGTAAACGGGGTTGCCAGAAGGTTTAGGGTAGAGAGGAGGGGCCCTGGTTTTGAGGTGAGCCCAGAGGGCAAGGGTGGGGTGAGGGGAGAGAAGGGCTGCAGTTGTGGAGCCTTCCTGGAAGGACTGGGGAGGAACGGAGGGTTCGGGAGTAGGAGGGCGAGGAAAGGTCGCGGATCTGGAGTGTCCCCAGAGGGTCCGTGTGGGGTCGGGGGAGAGGATGGGTCACAATTCTAGAGCCTTCCTGAAAGGACTGGCAGAGTTAGGGGGGTCTAGGGGGAGGGGAGCCAAAGAAGAGTCCCAGATCTGGGGTGCCCTGGAGGCTCTGTGTGGGAAGGGGTGATGGAGAGGGGTCCCCCAGTCCTGTGGTGTCCCCAGTGAAGGTGTTGCTGGGTACAGGCAGGAGGGCAGGGCTGCCCTGGTGGACCTGCTGCTCCAGGGACCGCAGGCTCAGAGCACAGCAGGGGATTTTGGGGGTTCCAAGAGCAGGTTTCCCTGCACGAGGGACCCTTTGGGAGCGCAGCAGAGCCCCTGTGCCGGATTGGCCAGGGGTTTGTGGCACAGATGTCCTCGCTGGCTGCCCCCCAGATGGCTTCGGCAGCACGAGTATGTGGAGAAGCTGAATATGCACGGCATCCTGAGCGCCTCTGCTGGCCAGGAGCAGCTCCTCACCGAGCTGCTGGTCACCTACGCCAAGGTGAGCTTCCCTGGGGGCAGGAGGCATCCCCCAGCTCGGCTTGTTCTGTGGGCAATGTGCAATTTTGGAATAAAATGGTGAAGAATCTTGTGTCTCTGGAAAAGACATTTGACTGGTGACATTTGTCAGTTTTGTTTTTAAAAAAAAAAAAATTAAAGATCAAGCTGTGGTATTTCTGCTTGTTGATCTCTGGTTTCTCTCTTGGAGATTGTTTTGGTGTCTTTCGTGCACTGGCCCTGCCAGTTGCGGATCTCCGCCCTATGCCTGAGGTGTCCCAGTCCCAGGATGTGCTGGGCTGCACCAGGGTATGTGATTGCCTGGACCTGCCCAGCTCCTCAGGGTCACCTTCCACCTTTGCAGCCCCAGGAGCTCTGCCTGCTGCTCTGTTGGGAGAATCTGTTGGTTCCTGAGCTGGGTGAATACAGAGGATGCCCCAGGGCCACCTTCCTCCCTGGGAGGACTCCAGTGTGGCTGACCATTAGCAACAAAACTGGTTCCCCCTGCAGCACTGGTCTGAAAGGCATTGCTTCCCCATCCCTTCCCTGTCTAGATTCCTGTTCTCATTGGGGAGCTGATCTCTGTGGAGATCTGGAAGCACAAGGTCTTTCCCGTGCTGTGCCGGCTGGAGGACTTCAAGCCAAGGAGCACCTTCCCCATCTATGTGGTGGTGAGTAGAGGGCAGTGTGGAAATGGGGTGGGCACAGCAACCCTTGAAAATAAATGTCACCCTCAAGGTGTCAGAGCTGGGGTTTTATATCTCGCCAGGTTGTGGTGGGCAGTGGGACACAGTGGGAAGTGCCTGATTTCCTACAGCCCCAAACAACAACATGCCTTTGCCCCCAGGAAGGGCGGGGACTTGCTCCCAGGGAAGGTTTGTTTTTGTGCAGGGCTTTACCCTCTCTAATCCCACACAGGGGCTTGCAGAAGCTGCTGGATGCAGCAAAAGCCACTCCTGGAGGTGGCTGAGCTCCAGGCTCACAGCTCCCAGTGCTGCCCTCGCTCCCAGGCAGTGATACCCCTGGGGTATTTGCCCCTCTCTCAGCCCTGTTTTTCTCTGGCACTTCCAGCCAGAAGCTCTCTGAGGTTACATGCCTCTGTCTTAATGAAAATGTAACTTTTTTCTTACTTTGCTCCTGGGACCAGTGGTCCTTTGGGCCATTCTTGGCAAGGGAGTGATCTCCAGAGCTGGACTTCGCTGCAGAGGGATGCAGCACTTGAACCAAGGGAGATCTGCCCAAGTCTTGGAAGCTTTAGCCCATTTTCAGTCCAGGGTAGCACCTTGCTGGGGCAAGGTGGTGTCTTCCCTGAGCAGCCAATGGCCTCGAGGCAGTTATCCTATGGTTCTCAGCCCTGGGACAAGGCTGTCTGCCCAGTCCCAGGGGCTGGGAGAAGCACAGCCATGCAGAGCACTGTCCTGGCAGTGGCTGTGTGCCAGAGTCAGGGGCTGCAGCTTCACCAAGGGCTGTGGTTGTCCTGCCCCTGCAGCACAGGCACTGCCCTGCCTGCTGGGAAACGTGGCTCTCCATCAGTGTATTAGAGTGTCACAGGCATGTTAACATAAACATTAATATGAACTGCATGAACTGGGGTTGTTTTAAAGGTTGCATCACTTGTATTTTTCTCTTGGACTAGTTTTTTTGGCCACAACTACACAAGCAGGTTCTTAGAAGAGCTCTTTTAGCTGTCCCAGTGCCTGTGTCCTCAGTGCTGCTCCACTGTTAGCTCACTCTTGCCATCCTCCTCTCACAGCTGCACCATGAAGCCTCCATCATTAACCTCTTGGAGACGGTGTTTTTTTACAAGGTAAGAGGCAGGTTCAGCTTTCCTCAGTGGAGAATCCCTTGGGGGGTGGAAGGCTATGGCTGTGGGGACTGGCCCTGTGTGAAACTCATGTCGTTGTGAAGGAGATCTGTGAGTCAGCAGAGGACAGCATTCTGGATTTAATTGACTACTGCCACCGAAAGCTGACCCTGCTCGCGGCCCGGAGCGCCAAAGGACAGGCAGTGGAGCTGCGTGCCCAGGACCTGGCCAGCCCCTCGTCCATGCAGGTGAGGAGGAACTCCTGGAGCAAGCTGAGGACATGTGTGGTGGAGAATGTGGGCAGCCTGCAGAGGCACGGGGGAGCCTTCCCATGGAGAACCCCTTGGCTGTGATCCCGGCGAGTCCCGCCCATCTCGCAGGGTGTCTGTGCTGGTGCTCCTCTGTTGCCAGCAGCTCCACCCTGCAGCCAGGCTTCTGCCCTCTGTGGTGACAGTGACAGGCTGAGGCTTCCTGCGGGATGCACTCAGAGCTCTGGGATGGGACATGCTGGAGAGTTGACACTGCAGGGGTTTGGCCATTTGCCATTGCTCCTGGAAGCTGGGGGGTGTCTCTCCCTGGAGCTTGGCGAGCCACCCTGGGTCAGGCTGCCGCTGGAGTTAAACATAAGAGGCTTCACCTATGACTAGGAATCGTCCTAATGTGCTTCCTCCAACTTCCTTGGCTCCCTAAGAGATACCTCCTCTGTGCTAGCTTGGGCCAGCAGCAAGCCTGGAACTGTTCCCAGTGAGGTGTTCCCAGGCTGCCACACACACCTTCCCGCAGTGGGAGATCTCTTTGCCTCTGGTGCTTCTCAGCACCTGAAATTGCACATCAGGAGTGTCTGGAGAAGCAGGGTTAAAAAGGGAGAGCCTGTACCTCCCTGGGCCTCTATCCTTTGGCTTGTTGCCCAAGCACGTTCCCCTCCTCCAGAAAAGGGAAGGAAGTGGAGGGCTCTGGAGCACAATAGGGATGTTTTCCAGGAAATGTTTTCCCAGCTGGGGAGGGGAAGGGGCTGTCTCTGTTAGTGCTTTGACATGACTGAAGTTGAAAACCCAGACCTTTTTGAGCCAATAGGGTTCTCAGAAGCACTCATCTCCCAAGGAGCCTGGTTTCCTCTGATTCATTCCAGCCTCTCCTGACTCTTTGTACAATAACCCCTATGAAAAAGCTGTTCCTGCCCTCTTCTGTGTTGTGGAGCCTCTTGTCCTTTGTAACTGTGTACAGTGGTAACTCCTGTTCTGCTGTGCCCCAGAAGCACAGGCAAAAGATGGTCCCTGCCTCAAGGTAGCAGAGATGAGGTCTGGATAACGGGAGGAGCTGTAGGAAAAAGCCTCACTAGGGCAATTTGGAGAGAGAGGAAGAGCCCATAAGGCTTTCTTAGTAATGTGTGAGGCACCAGTACAGGGACCGCAAAGCTGCTTACCACAGAAATCTGGAAGGGAACTGCTGCAGTGGCACTTTGGAGAAATACAAGATGCTGAGGTCAGTGCTCTGCACACAGAAGTGTGAGCTGCTGAGCATCTGGGACTGGAGAAAAGCTCTGCCTGGGCCAGGGAGAACTTGGCCCTGCTCAGCAAAGCCATCCCCGTGGTGTCGAAAGAGGCTGAGTCAGAGGGTGGCCAGGCTGTTAGGCTGAGCATGTGGGGATGAGCAGGGTGTCCAATGCAGTCTGGGAAGGGAAAGAGGCTGGGTGGCTGGAGAGTGTGGCAGAGCTGCGGGCTGGGATAACCACAGGCAGATATTCTAGCTGGAGGGGAGAGGCAGATGCAGGAGGGGTGGATGTAGGGCTGCAGCTGCACCAGGGTCAAGTTTCTCTCTCCTCCTCTGGTTCCTCTGCAGTTTCCTCCTCCCTCAACCCTCACAGGTCTCTGCAGGGCCATGGGCCACAAGATGGTCCCCAAGGGGGAAGAGAGGAGAGGTTTGGGACCAGCCTCTTTCAGCCTCCTGTGCAGGAGCACTGCTGCTGGAAGTCGCTCATGACCTGTTAGGAAGATGAGGGATGAGCAACAGTGAGTTGCAAGCACTTGCAGTGGCTGCCCTGGCAAACAGGCAGGGAAATGAGAATGAGAAACAGCTTGTTTTGAAGGGCTCTGTTTTCCTCCCCAGTCTGTGGTTACCACTGCACAGTCAACAGCTCCTGGGAAATGGGGCCCGAAATCCCAAGGCTGTGCTTGTCCCTCCACAGGAGCTGCAGAAGCAGGCAGAGGCAATGGAGTTTGAGATTTCCCTGAAGGCCCTGTCCGTGCTGCGGTTCATCACCGACCAGGTGGAGAGGTGGGTGCCCAGGAGCAGCAGAGGACACGTGCTGAGCTCTCTGGATGAGATTCCCATGGGGTCACAGCGGGTGCCTGGACCCTGTTGAGCAGCTGGCTGTACCCACAGTGGCAGTGGCACTGTGCCCTGGGAGGAAAACACAGCAGCACTCCATCCTGCTCCATGGTACTCCTGGGGAACCCAGAGCATTGTTTCTTTCCCGCCTCTCCCAGTTGCCTCACGGAGCATTTGTAGATACAAATTCTGGCATTACTCTGTGAGTGCCATTTCACCCTTTCTGTCATGTCTCCAGCCTGCCCCTCAGTGCACTGACACGGATGCTGAACACCCACAATCTGCCCTGCCTCCTCGTCGAGCTGGTGGAGCATTGCCCCTGGAGCTGCTGGGAAGCAGGTACGGATCGTGCCCTGTGGTTCCTGTGGCACCATGGTGCTGTGCTGGGGCCTGCATTCACTGAGGGGTCTGAGACCTTGCAGAGCTGCTCTCCCTCTCCCCTCCCCTCCAGCTCCTCACTAGTGCTCCCCGACTGAAGCTTGGGAACAGCTGCAGCACAGCTGGGCTGGGGGCTTGGCAATGCTCCCAAAAGCTGATCCTCACATGGGGCTGAGTCTTTTCTGAGTTGATCATGGTCAGGACTGGAGTGTAACATGTCTGTCAGGCCCACGTGCTCCTCTGAGGAGTGTTCTGGACACAGAAAGACCAGAGTTCCAATCCCAGCCTGCCTGCACCTTTCCGGGTCAGCACTAAGAATCGGAGCCAGACATGGGCTCCCCGGCAGCAAACCAATTGCCCTGATGCTGCTGGTCCTTGAGCTTCACTCTTGCCAAAGGCCCCTGATCAGGCTATGCCCATCAGTCATCACCTCCTGCACTTCTTCAGCCCCCCAGAGCCTCCCAGCTCCCCCCCTGCCTGCCTCAGAGCAGGGGCTTGGGGCGTGGGAACCTGTGCTCCCCCCAGCCCTGCTCCAGGGGGTCACAGCACGGGCAGGGGAGGAAGAGCTGCTGGAAGCACGTGGCTGTGTGCCTGCCGAGAGCAGCCCAGCTGGATGTAGGAGCTTTCCTCTTTCCTCCAGCCACGAAACACATCCCTTCTCTCTGCCTGTGCACTTGGGATATCGGAGGGGGCTTTGATCCCAGGCCCTGAGGGAGGGACTGGAAAGAGACAAGCGCAAAGGCATTTCCAGGCTGTGCAGATGCAGGGTCACATCCTGCTCCATCCCCCAGAGCTGCACAGTACCTGTGGAGCTTGTTTTGTCATTTCTGTTACATCCATGCTACTTCTGCTTTTCCTTGACAGAAGAAACTCGAGAAGAGCGGGTATTGGCCATGCTGGTACCCCAAAATGTGCCTCTTCAGCTGCTCTGTTGTTGCAGCAACCGTCTACCACTCCTCTACACTCCTGGCCAAGTACAGAGGGAGATGTCTCAGGGATCTTTCCATTCCTGCCACAGCACTATTTTTTTAATACATATTCTTTCTACTTTTCCTACTCTCTAATGTATTGCCTCAGCACAAAGTAGGCTGCTATGCTGAGCAACGGGTGGGGAAACTGAGGCAGGCAGAAGCAGAGGGGCTTTCCTGCAAGTGAAGTGAGGCAGTGACCACAGGCCAGCATCCCCACCTCTGAGCTGTCTTCCCTCAGACAGTGCTGTGTCTCCCTGCTTCTTCCGTCCCTCAGGCAAGCTCAAGAAGTTTGAGAATGGCACATGGCACGTGGTGCCCCCTGAAGACCAGGTGAAGATGACCAAACTCGATGGGCAGGTGTGGCTTGCCCTCCTCAACCTCCTGCTCAGCCCCGAGTGCCAGCGCAAATACCACTTTGATGGCTTCAACAAGAGCCAGCTCCTCAAGGTAGGACCCTGCAGCACAAAGGCCATGGGCCCTGCAGCGGAGTGGGACCTTGCCAGCACTGGGCACCTCTGGACTCTCACCCATCCTCACTGTGCGCTCCAAGGAGCCAGCGGTGTGATAACAGCGGGTCTGTCACTGTACCAGCAGCAGCAAAGCTTGCCTTCCTGAATGCACCTCACAAGACCCCTGTAGTTCACTCTGCCAGTGCCTCACAAATCCCTGCTCTGGCCCTGCTGCTTCCCTAGCTCTGACTCTTTTGTCTTGACCTCTCTCCATTCTCTCTTCTCTCCCCTCCATGGCCACAGCTCCGTGTGTTCCTGACAGATGTCCTCATTGACCAGCTGCCCAACCTGATGGAGATGCAGAGATTTCTGAGCCACCTGGCAGTGACAGAGCCAGCTCCCCCCAAAAAGGATCTCATCCTGGAGCAGGTATCCTGTGGCCCTTCCTTCACCTCTCCAGATGCTCTGCTTTAAGCCTGATAACTCTCTACCTCTTTCTTCTCCCACTAAACTCTGGAGAGGTGCCCTGGAAAAACAGCCAAGCACCCATCTCGTAGTTACACCCTTATTGCCAGCAAAGCTGCCTGTGGGTGATGTGAGAGCTTTGTCCTGCCACTGCAGTGGCCAAGTAGTCACATCTAAAGACATAAATGCTGTGGTATAAACAGCTCTCCAGGTCACACGGAGTCCCTGGGATGGTGGCTGCATGGAGCAGACACAGCTCCTGGCTTGTTTTGACAATTAACTCTTCATCTAACTTTTATCAGTGTTTTCCTGCTGAATTCTGGACTTCCCTGGGAAGAGTCCCCTTTTACAGCCCTGGCTGGGGACTTCTTGGCACACTGGGTACTGAGGGACAACACAGTCTGCTGGTCCCAGATGGTGTCTGGACCTTGGGTGTTAGGCACTGATGGTCTTCAAACACCCATGAGGTTCTTGGGTTTTTAATCTGTGCAGTGGTAGTCTCTGGAGAAAAGTGTTTCTACTGCCTTCTCATGAGCTGAGGGGAGAAACTGAGTGTGGGGGCAGATCTGCAAAGAGGCTACTGAGAAGAGCTGGGAGAGCAGAGGCTCTTCCCCACTGCTGGAAGCTCCCATGCCACTTCCTGGAGCAGATGAGTAGATTGGGCAGTGGCCTTTTGGGCTGTGTGGAGGGGAAGCACACTGTCCCCATGTACCTGGCCCATGGCCTGGGAGGAGGGTGACATGTCCTGTCAGCGCTGGATGTGGCTGATCCATAGGCACAGCCCAGGCCAAGAGCTGGGCCTGGGGAAGCTGCAGACCAGCAAGCTGAGTGGTTGGGGCTGGGGATGGCAGCAGGGCGGAGGTGGACATGGATTCAGGCCAAGTGCCTCGACTGCCAGCGTGTTGGTGGCACAGCGACAGGCAGCTGCCACGCTGGGGACCCTGTCCAGGCTGCTGCCCTTCTCGTAGCTCCGCTTTTGTGCCGGTGCTGCTCCTGCTCGTGTCAAGGACCAGGGCTGAGCCCGGGGGGCAGGCAGGGGGAGCCAGCTGGAAGCACAGACATGGGCTCCCTGCTCTGCCCAGAAAGCGGTGAACTCACTCCTTGTCACTGAGCCAAGCTAAGGAAAGGCCTTTTTCCATTCGGTTGCTCCCAGAGCAGCCTCCTCCCCTTCCAGGCCTGGCTATTTTTACTCTGCTGGAGAAGGCAGTGCTGTTTGAAGCAGCATCGTCCTCTCCAGAGCTTGAACTCCCCACGCTGCTCTTGGCTGGTGTGTTTCCTTTTGAACTGGCCAGCCCTTCCCCGAGTGTTCATCTTCAGGGAAGTGACGAGTGGAAAAATCTGCTCAGGCAAACGGCTCCAGAGCACGGGGTTCATGCTGCTGCCAGCATGCAGGGTGCTGAGATCCCAGGGCTTTCTCTTCAGGAGCCCAGGCCTCAGGGCTGAATACTCATTCCCAACCAGACCCCAAAAGTTTTGCCTTGTTTCACCTGAACGCTCATTGGCAAGTGGATCGTTCCCTTCCATGTACCCAAAAGCACACATTGCCTCTGCTCACCCTCACCCTTGTGCCCAGAGCTGGCTGCCTCCCCCCTGAACAGCCTCGAACCACAGCACCTTTGGTCAGACTGCTAGAACCCCTTCCTCCTGCCCTGCCTCTCCCACCAGGTTCCTGTCATCTGGGACCACATCCTCAAGAAAAACTCGGGGAAGTGGGAGGCCATTGCCAAGCACCAGGTGAAACACGCCTTCAGCCCCACCGAGGAGGAGCTGAAGCTCCAGGCACGCAGGTGAGGCCCTGGTACGTGCACATGGGGTGCCAGTGGGGCCAGTATCCCCATTAGCAGGGGCTGGAGCTGAGCACTGGGAGGACAGAGGGGTCTGTGGTGGCAGGGTGCAGTGGGGACAGCTTGCTGCAGGTCAGCAGTTCCCCATAAGCAGCCTCACCCCTCTCTGCCTGCATAGGTGGACACAAACCTACAGCCTGGACATGATGGAGGCTCTGGCCCCTGACAAGCCCCGCTGCAGGGTGTGTGGTGTAGAAGCAGCTAAGAGGTGCTCTCGCTGCCGGAACGAGTGGTACTGCACACGGTAAGGGAGCCCTGCCACCCCCTGTGTCCCCTGCAGTCCCCTGTGGCCCCCCCTGCAGCCCTTCAGTGATCCCCAGAGCACCAGACACCTCACCAGAGGATACTGAGAAAGGGCCAGGGCAAGCCAGGAGTCCCACCCCTGTTCAGCACCACCAGCTCTCCACTGGCCATGTACCTCTCCAAATCTTGTGGGAGGGTGATGTGCTGGGCTGCTGGTGCAGGAGGTGCTGGTGAGTGTTGTGTTGCAGCTGCGAGGTGCTGAGCTGCCTCTGCCCACAGTGACAGCAGCGACGGGCTGGGTTTTCCGTGGTGTCAGTTTCTTTCCTCTGCATCTTGGTGTGGCAGGGGTGGGGAGGAAAGCACCCATGACCCCGTGGGTGCAGGTGACAGGCTGGGATGTGGCAGCTGGGATGGTGGCAGTAAATTAAATCTTCTCTGGTCCTGAACCATCTGGCAAGGTCTGGCGCTAAACCGTCTTAGCCCCCGGAACTGAGGGCCGCATCCATCTCCCTCTTGGGCTAATGCTGGGCCATGCCAGGTCCCCTCCAGTGCCCAGGGGACTGTGGTGCTGGGGTTTGTCCTTGTTACTCCTTCACTCCCGGAGGTGGACATGGCTCCACTGCCCCTGACAGCAGCTTTACCCTCCACAGGGCCTGCCAGGTTCAGCACTGGCAGAAGCACAAGCCTGCCTGCAACCTGATGGCTGAGGTGCCGAGGAGTGTTGTGGATGACCTGTAAGAGAAGAGGGGTGTCTGGCATCTGGCCCACAGCTCAGCGAGGCTGAGGTTCCCCAGTGTGCAGCCCAGCAGCTGGAGAGAAGCTGGCAAAGGCCCCTTCTGCCTGCTCCCAGCCCCAGGCAGCACTGGCCGGGCTTGTCCTCTCCTCCCCTCTCCCACTACCCCACCATGCTGCCTTCTTTAATAAAACTCCTTGTGTACCCCACAGCTGCTTGGCTCCTGCTTTTTCTTCTCCTAGCTGAAGATGCTAAACTGCTCCCTTTCCTCCCTTGCACCCAGGAAGAGGCATGTGCGTCCGTTTTCCCCTCTGCAACAACAGAAATCCCAGAGAACCCAAAAAAGCCTGTAAGGATGTGGTTACCAGAAGGACCAAGCCCTCTGCAGCCGGGGAGGGAAGGGGGCGAGAAGGCCTCCCACCACCTCTTACTGTCGTTAGAGCAATGTGGGGAGCAGAGGATGTGGTTTGCACAAACACCTCGCTGTGAATTTCTCGGGTGTTCCTCATCTGCCACCTTGCAGGGACAATTCCCCCCCTTTCCTCTCTGTTGATGTAGTGTTAGCACCAAGGGCTTGGCCCCCCGCCCACCAGTATCACCAGTAAACAGGGTTTACTGGTGGGGATGTACCTGGGGTGCGTCCTCACCTCTCACTGCCAAAGGGCTGCAGCCTTGGTCTGAGCATGGCTGGGAAAGGTTGGCGAGGCCATGTCCTTTTGCTGATGGGGTGCCTAAGACTCCCTGACACCCCAAAATAGGCTTTGCAGCAGCGCTGCTGCTGTAGGACCCATGACAGCAGGCAGGAAGCCACCTCGGTCCAGCTGCAGCCCCAACTGAGCAGCTCGAGCTTGGAGCATGGAGTAAACTCACACCAACCCCAGGCTGCACGTCCAGGGCTGCGGCCAGCCCGAGTGGGTCCAAGGCTCTCTGGCTGCCAGAGGTGCCTTTAGCCCCTTCCCCGCTGGGAACTGAGACAGAGACCGCAGCTTGTCCCGGTCCTGAGAGAGGTGGCGGAGAGAGCGGGACTGCCGGAGCGGGCCCCCCCCTTCCTCGGCGGCGGCTCCGGGAGCCTCATCCCCGCCTCCAGCCCGCCCCGCCGTCCTCGCCGGGACCGGAGTTGGCCATCGGGACCCCGGGGCATTTCGCCGTCTCCCCCTCTCCTGCCTCAGTTTCCCCCGCGGTGCCTGGACAGGGCGGCTCCTCCCGGTCCCCGCCCCGGCCCCGACCCCGGTGCCGGCCCCCGCCTCGCCGCCGCTCAGCGCCCGCGGCCGCCGGGCGATGGAACTCATCGAGCTGCGGGAGCTGCAGCCGGAGCCGCGGCCGGGCCGGGGCCGCCTGGAACGGGCCAACGCTCTGCGCATCAGCCCGGCCCGCCGGCCCGGCCCCGGAGCGCATCCCGACCCGCGGCTGACGGCGGCACCGGGCGGCGGGCACCGCTTCGAGCCGCGGCGCCGCGGGCTGCACACCTGGTGCGATCTCTGCGGGGACTTCGTCTGGGGCGGCGGCAGGAAGAGCCTCCAGTGCCGCCGTGAGTACCGCGCCGAGCCCCGGGCCCCCCGCACCCCTGCCACCGGGCATCCTGCCTCTGAGCACCGGGCATCCCGGCACCTGGCACCCCCGCCATCCAGCATCCCGGCACCTGGCATCCCTGCCAGGCACCGGGCATCCCGCCACTCTGCTTCCTCGGCACCGGGTGACTCCACCGAGCACCGGATAGCCCGCCTCCGGGCACCCCACCACCGGGTACTCCTTTCACCGGGCACTAGGCATCCCACCATCAGGCACTGAACATCCCAGCGCTGGGCACCCACACTGGGTGCTCGATACCAGTTACTCCCACCAGGCACCCTGGTATTGGGCACTCCCACTATTTGGGCATCACAATACTGAGCACCTTCACCAGGCACTGGGCAACTCCATTCAGAATACCCTCACCAGGCACCCCACATCCCTTTACTGGGCACCTGCACCAGGCACCAGGTATTCCAGCACTGGGCATCCTCACTGGCCACTGGGCATCCCAGTATTGGGCACCCACACTGGTACCCATGCTGGGCATCCTAGTACTGGGCATCCCAGTACCAGGCACTGAGCAGCTGACACTGGACAGCCCAGCAGGGCACACAGGCACTGCAGGACCAGCCAGCACGTGGCACAGCATCATGTCCCACATGGGTGCTACCCCTGGGTCCCTGGGCACTGCATGGGCAGGCAGCCCATGCAGCCCTTGTCCCACCATGCATGAGTGCCCTGACCCTGACACCCAGGCTGCTGGTGGTGGTGACAACTGGTCCTGTCCCTGTCCCCAGACTGCAGCTTCACCTGCCACTACCGGTGCCGGGCCCTGGTGCGGCTGGACTGCAGTGGCCCCTCGGGTGCCAGCGACGAGGATGATGGCAACGAGCAGGTGCTGGAGAAGGACACCAACGTGGTAAGGCCTGGGCCCGTCCCTGAGGGAGAGCATGGGCAGAGGGCAGTCAAGCTGGGGGCTGCCCAGGCTTGTGGGGGGGCTATGCCAGGCTGTGCCATGTGAGGCCATGTCACAGCTGTGCCGAGCCTTGCTGCATTTTGGTGTGCCATGCCGGGCTGTGCCATACCAGGCTGTGACAAGCCTTGCTGGACTGGACTGGGCTGGGCTTTGCTGGGCTGTGTGAGTCTGTGCCATGCTGGGCTGTGCCAAGCCTTGCAGGGCTGTGCTGGGCGGTGAAGCCGTGCCGTGCCGAGCTGCCCGCTCTGCACCGAGCCGATCCGATCCGAGCCATGCCGGGGCACAGCCGTGTCCGGGCGGGCGCGGGTGAAGTCACCGCCGGAAGCGGGGCCGCCGCGCCGCCCCCGGCCCGCGTCAGCCCCACGGCCGGGGCGGGGCACGACCGGGACCGCGCCGAGCCGGGAGCGGGGCAGGACGCGAGAGACGCCGCGCTGAGCCGAGCTGGGACCGCGAAAGGGACCGCGATAGGGACCGGGCGGAGCCGAGCCGGGACAGGAGCACGATAGAGACTGAGCTGAGCCGAGCCGGGACTGAGACTGGGGTCGGGCGGAGTTGAGCCGGGACCGAGACCCGGGAGCGGGCGGAGCCGAGCCGCGATAGGGACCGGGAGCGGGCCGAGCCGAGCCGAGCCAAGGGCCAGGCTGAGCGGAGCCGGGCCCAGGAGCGGAACCGGGCTGAGCCGAGCCGGGAGCGGGGCGAGCCGGGCCCCAGCCCGGGGGCCGGCCGGGCTGGCGCGGGGCCGGGTGTGTCCGTGTGCCCGCCGGCCCGGCGGGGCCGCGGGCCGGGCGGG
>NW_020897809.1:1627984-1756288 GCF_003984885.1 Neopelma chrysocephalum
GTGGGGAATGGTGGGGGCAGCGAGGGTGAAGTGCCATGGTGACAGCTGAAGTCCCTGTTTTGCAGGAGGCTTCTCCCTCGGGGCATCTTGGGAAGGTGGAGGCTTTCTCCTCCCCCCAGTTGCTGCCTCAGAGCCATGACTCCTGTGTGTCCTGGCTCACACCCCTGTCACCTGGTGAGGCTGTGACAGAAGAGGGAGGGCTGGTGGCACCCTCCAGCTGCCCTTTTCAGAGAGAAGCGTTGCCTGAGCCTTTTTAGAGCTGCCAGGCTGGGGGGATAGCTCAGCCTGGTGTGTGTTGTGGGGCACAGAGTGCCAGGCAGCCCTTCATGGCCATGGTGTCTCATTGCCAGGCACCTTTCGTGAGGTGTGGGGTGCTGTGCTGGCTCAGCCCATATCATGTCACTGCAGAGGGCCAGGCCCTGCCTTGGGGAGCAGCAGCCAAAGCCCATCACCCACTGATGTGAGTGGGCACATCCCCTCCAGCTGCTCAGTAGTGATGACAGCTCCATGTTTTGCACCTCAGTGCAAAAGTCTTTTCTTAAAATAAGCAACTGGTGTGGTGCTGGGCAGGGGCTAGGACACTAATAGAGGGTCTTGGTGCAGGGGCAGGATAGCCTGTGTGTAGGGAAGCTTTTGGGGGCATAAATGGAGAAAAAGGTGGATCAAACCAGGGCTGGAGAGAGACACTCTGCAGGAGTCTTTCATAAGTAAGCAGAAAGGCACGGCTCTAGCAAGCCTTGGGATGAGCTGTCAGTGTGCCCTTAGGGGTGGGCAGCCCCCCAACAGGATGGGACCCCTCTGAGCACTGCACTGGCAGTTATGGAGGGAAGGATTTGGTGCTGCTTCCCAGACTGACATTGTTGCAGAGGCAGTCTTGGGCCATGGGACTGACTTGTCATTGATCTGGGTTGAAACTCATGCAGTTGGAAAGCTTGTCTGAGCCAAAGAGAGCAGGTACCAGCACTGAAGAGCCCTTTGCTAGCTCAGGCTTTGCTCTGGCTCTGTGGTTGCAGGCCCAGCCCTGAGCCCCCGCTCCCCCCTCTACCCCCAGCCCCCCACCTGCCAGTGGCTCCTCCTGGTGCTGTAACAGGAGAAGGCTTGGACGGACCGTGGGAACGGTGCCTGTGGCTGGTGTGGAGGGAGCGTTCATTCAGCAGCCTCCCCTCCCCTCTGCACAGAAAGCTGCTTTTCTTGTGTGCCAGCTGCCCCGGCTGCGTTCCCTCAGAGAGCTCTTTTCATTCCTTTAAATCCCGTGAATGGAAGGTGCCGAATGAAAAGCCTGGACGGCCAATATCTGCCAGTCACGCACCAGCTGCTGCACGGGCAGTGCCTGGCAGAGCAGCTCCCTCCTTGCTCTCCCTGCCATGTGTGGCAGCCAGCCATGCTGCCCTGGGCTCTCCAGGGACGAGTTCGAAGGGCAGAGTGCCTGTGCTCTGCCTGCTGCTCTCAGGCCCTACCACGTGTCACAGCTGCTTTTTGGACCCTGGCCCCCGCGGTTCCTCTAGGGCACAGTGTCCTCTGTCCTGGGGTAACTGGCAGGGCTCAGGCGTGTTGTATGTCAGTCCCTTTCTGATCACCACTCTGACTCTTCTTTCAGGGCATAGTGAAACTAGAGCACCCTCGCATTCATGTGGATTTCCCGGTGATCATCTGCGAGGTGTGAGTCCCAGACATCTCTGCCTGCGGGCGGGAGGCCCTGCCCCACCGCCCCCAGCCTTGCCAGGCCAGGCTGCCCCATGTTCCCACCCGAGGAGGACTCTGGGCACGCGGCGGGACAGTGGCTCTCCCCTCGCCCGGAGGTGAGGCGGAACGGAGCAGGCCCTCGCAGGAGATGGGTGACCTTGTGCAACGACTGCTTAAAAACATCCTCGCTTGAGTCAGAAGACTAAAATACCTATTGTAGCCTCTAGCCCATGTTCGATGGGTAACTGGAACTGCAGACGAGCTGCTGTGTGTGAGCTGTTAAAGGGAGAGTGAGCCTGCACTTCTCACCAGAGAGAACCCCCTGCTTCTCAGGTATGCAGCCCAAGGAGGGCCAGGGCACAGTGACCCGCTGCCCGAGGCCTCCGGGGCCCGCAGGTTAGATGGCCAGTGTTGCAGCATGTCCCTTGACACGGGTGCAAGGTGATGCTCCCCTGGATGGGTCCGTTGATGGAGGATGGACAGGGCAGGCTGGGGGGTCTTGAAGCACATCTGGCTGGCTGCTGCGCTCCTCTTGGGAAGGGGACGGAGATCAGATGCCGCTCTCTTGGACCTCAGTCTCTTTCCCCTGTGCGTTTCCCCGCTTACACTGGCTCCGGGAAGGCTGGCTTTGCTGCTGCCTGCTGGAGATTAACAGAATTGAAGAAGTTTGACTCCTCGCTCGTGATTTCTCAGAGAGGGTCTCGGTGGCTCGGTTCCCCTTCGGTAGGAGAAAAGAGCCGCCAAGTCTCCTCTCTGGATCCCAGGGCGAAAAGTACTTTATTTGAGTTGAAGGAGGCCAGGGCTCTCTTCTCGTCTGCGCTGTAGATCTTTGCGCAGACGCACGGCTTCCATGCGCCGATGTCTGCTGCCACTCATGATATAACCAGAGCTCTCAAACGATGCGATCTCTTCACTGGTCAAGCCGATCTCGCCTCTCCAGGGAATATGTTTTCCCCTGTCATCCTGAGACGCATGAGTTTTGGGAGCCTCTGGTCCAATCAAGCTATCAGCTTCAGTATTTTTTGATCTCTCAGTCCAGAGATCATCCCCTTGAACTGTTTCATCATCAGAATCTTCACTACTTGAATCGCTGGATTCCTTCCTGCTCTTCTTATTTTTCTTCTTTTGGCTCTTCTTTTTCCTCTTCTTGCTTTGCTTTTTATCTTCATCGCTGGAGTTCTGCTCAGACTCCGGTTCACTGTTGCTGTCCTCAGAATGTTTTCTGCGCTTTCTTTTGGATGCCTTATGTCTTTTCTTCTGTCTTTTCTTCTTCTTTTTCTTCTTTTCCTCTTCTGAGCTGGAATCTGAAGAACTACTCTTAGATTTTGCCTCTTCATCTTCTACCGGTGTATGCTCATCAGAATCGGGGTCAGGAACCTTTGGTGGCAGCCCCCATACTTCAGGTGCCCCCAGCTCTCCAATCCTCTCTCTCTCCTTGAGTCTCCTCTGCCGCAGGATCTCCTCCTTCTCCTTCTCGTAGTACTCGGGCCAGCCCTTGCCGTGGTGGTGGTGCCCGTGGTGCGCTCCGCCGGTGGCGCGGGCGCCTCGGGCTGTTGCGCTCGTGGGAGCGGGATCGGGATCGGCGGGCGCGGCGCTCGGGGCTGGCGGCGGGTGGGGAGCGGGATCGGGACACGGGCGCCATGACCGCGGCGGGGCGGGGGAGGCGCCAATTAACAGAATTGAAGGAGTTTGACTCCTCGCTCGCGGTTTCTCGGAGAGGGTCTCGGTGGCACTGTTCCCCTTCGGTGGGAGAAAAGAGCCGCCAAGTCTCCTCTCTGGATCCCAGGGCGAAAAGTACTTTATTTAAAACTCCGCGGGCTTGTAAGGTCTCTGGGGGAGGGCTTAGAAGGAGGAACTTGATTGGGCCAAGGTCCGGGGGAAGAGGCGTGGCTTGAGGGCTCTGCTAACCAACGGGGGATACAGGAGGGCCCAAGTGCAATAACAAAGCCAGGGATTGGGCAGAGGCGGATGAGACAACCAATTATGGTTGTGCAGAGGCAGAGACCGATTCGGGGAGGGGAGACGACATGGCGCCGAGTGGGGGGGCCGCGTAGACCGGGGGAAATACATAACTCAGGGAAAAACCGTACAATAAAACGGAAATAGTTGTTGTTTTTCTGCTCCGCTCGATCCCAGAGAGCTGCCGCTGTGATAGAACCGCTTCTAAAGTCGTTCTTTCCAGGCTTCATAACTTTTGCATTCCCCCACAGGAGATCTCTGCAGTCTGTGGCCACGGCTGGTGGCAGCAGGGTCCCAGCTCTGCATCAGGCTTGCCTCCCCCGTTGGCACACTGGCTCCTGCTGAGCACCATCCCTCATAGAATCAACTGGGTTGGAAGGGACCTCCGAGATCATCAAGTCCAACCCTTGATCCACTACTGCTGTGGTTGCTAGACTATGGCACTGATGCCACATCCAGTCTCATCTTAAAAACCTCCAGGGACAGAGAATCCACTACTTCCCTGGGCAGCCCATTCCAATGCCTGATTACCCTCTCTGGAAAGAATTTCTTCCTAATATCTAACCTAAACCTCCCCTGACACAGCTTAAGACCATGCCCTCTTGTCTTGCTGATAGTTGCCAGGGAGAAGAGGCCAACCCCCACTTGGCTACAACCTCCTGTCAGGAAGTTGTAGAGAGTGATGAGGTCTCCCCTGAGCCTCCTCTTCTCCAGGCTGAACAACCCCAGCTCCCTCAGCCTCTCCTCATAGGACTTGTTCTCAAGTCCCTTCACCAGCCTTGTTGCTCTTCTCTGGACCTGCTCCAGCACCTCAATATCCTTCCTGAACTGAGGGGCCCAGAACTGGACACAGTACTCCAGGTGTGGCCTCACCAGCGCTGAGTACAGGGGAAAAATCACTTCCCTGGACCTGTTGGCCACACTGTTCCTGACACAGGCCAGGATGTCATTGGCCTTCTTGGCCACCTGGGCACACTGCTGGCTCATGTTCAGCTTCCTATCAATCCAAACTCCCAGGTCCCTTTCTGCGTGGCTGCTCTCCAGCCACTCTGTGCCCAGCCTGTAGTGCTGCAGGGGGTTGTTGTGGCCAAAGTGCAGGACCCGGCACTTGGCCTTGTTGAACCTCATCCCACCGGAATCCGCCCAACTCTCCAGCCTATCCAGGTCCCTCTGTAGAGCCCTCCTGCCTTCCAGCTGATCAACACTCCCCCCAGCTTAGTGTCATCTGCAAATTTGCTGATGGTGGACTCAATCCCCTCATCTAAATCATCAATAAAGATATTAAATAGAACTGGGCCCAACACTGATCCCTGGGGGACACCACTAGTGACCGACTGCCAACTGGATGCAGCACCGCTCACCACCACCCTCTCACCCCGGCCCTCCAGCCAGTTCCTAACCCAGCAGAGAGTGCCCCTGTCCAAGCTGTGGGCTGCCAGCTTTTCCAGGAGTATGCTGTGGGAGACGGTGTCAAAGGCTTTGCTGAAGTCCAGGTAGACTACATCCACAGCCTTCCCCTCATTCTGCCAGGCTGCCGGGCAGTGTTCTCGCCCCCCGCTGCTGTTTGAACGTACCTCCCTGGCAGGTGGGCCTTGACTGAGCCAAGCAGGAAAGGAATCCTCTCTCTTCCTTCCCTGTCCCCCAAAACAATCAATTGGTGTACCTGCCCCAGCTTGGAAATCTCCCTGGCGATGTGAACTGTGGTTCCTCCCGCATCCCAGCTGGCGGCAGAGGGGAGGCGCGATGCACTTTAAAGGGGGAATTTCTACCCTGCCTTGGAAGGTCCTGCTCTTCTCTCCTCTTCCCTCCTGCACGAGGTCTTGGTGGCACCGAAAAAGCTCTCACCCCTGTGTGTGGCCAGGTGCTGGGGGAAAGGCCTGACCCCAAATGCCCCTCGCCAGCACAAGAAGCCCCTCCCTTCCTGCTTGGATGTGCCTGGACCGGGCAGGCGGAGGAGGACCGGCAGCAGGCACAGCTTTAAAGTGGGTCAGAGCCCACTCCCCACAGCAGCCGGCTCAGCTTTCCTCCTCTTTTGTTCCAGAACTTATTTACTTTCTAAGCACTTCAGATGTTTGCTACCTCGATTTTTAATTTAAGCTGCTGGCACTTGGCTGCCAGCCCCGTCAGTGTCTACGTTGGATGTATCCATCGCCGCGTCCGTTGAGAGCCGCCTGGGCGCGGGGCCACATTCCCAGCTTCGGGGAGATAACAGCGGCGTGGCTGTTGCCGTCTTCCTGTCACCACCTCTTCCCTTCACGTCCGTCCACCCGCTGTTCCCATCGACAGGAGCGAGCACGCAGGGTGAAGTGGATGTGCTGGATGCCACCAGGCAGGAAAGTGGGAGGGCAGGGCTCGTCTACACTGTGATGCTGGGCACTTCTCTCGACATCTTTTGTTCTGCTTGCTTGAAAGAGTCTTGTCTTAAAACAATCTCCCACTGAAGTGTTTCTTATTCGCACCACCTGCTCCTGAGTTTCTCCCAGGCCGGAGCTCCCTGGGCAGGGCATCCCCTCAGGCTCTGCAGCAGAGCAGCAGCTGCTGTCCCCAGCAAGAGGAGAGAAAACCATGGTCGCACTCTCTGTGCTGCCTTGCCCCGCTGCTCTTCGAAGGCACGGGAAGCTGCACTGAAGCCGCTGCGGGTACTGGGGAAGGCGAAGGAGGAATGGGGAGGGGGTCAGTGCTGTTTGCCTGTCCCAGTGGAGAGCCCCTTACAGGGCTACCAGCCAAAAATCTGCTGGCAAGGCACGGCCCGAACACCAGGGGAGGGGGCAGAGACTGAGACTGGCTTAGCAAGGATGCTTTTGTCCTTCCTGACAGGCTGCCCACCCTTCCCCAGGGCATTAAACATGCTTCCCCCAAAAAAACACGCCTTCTCCCACCCCACTACCCCTCTAGTGTCATGGGAGTGGCAGCGAACCTCTGCAGACTGCCAACAAGCTGCATCCTGCCCTGCTTCTTCCCAGGCTGGTCCCCACAGCAGCCAGCCCCCAGGCCCCCTCCAGCCCTCCTGCAGCAGCAGGGCCTTGGGAGCACCTGGAGGGGTCTTAAAAATGTGAAGGTCACTGTAAATAGTATTTGTGTCCACTGTGGTGTTGGAGCAAGCAAAAAAAAAAAAGGAAAGTTTTCCTTTTGATTGTTTTTTTTTTAATTATTTCTGTGTGATGTGCTTTCCCGTGTGGATGTGTAGCCGTACTCACTGACACTAGGCTCCTTGCTCCTCTAGCGTGTGGGTAGGACCCATGGGTTTGGGAAATGTACACTATTTATGGTCCTTCCTCCCAGTGCATCTGTCCACTTTTGTTAAATTTCAATAAAATTATTTGTAGAGCCCGCAAGTCCAAGAGCTGTCTTACTGGGGAGGGTGGCTGTGCCAGAGGGGAGGTGGGTTTTGCCGCCAGCACTTCGAGCCCCCTGTTTTTCAGAAGGGGGGTGTTTGTGCACATGTGGCTGAGTTGGTGGCGAAGGACCTGTGGGTAACAGCCATTTCCAGGTGCCCCAGTTGGCACATGGCATTGGCAGGAGATGGTGGCTTTGTCAGGCTGTGACTTTACTTGTAGCTGCCATAACATCCTTTAAATATATAACTAAAGTGTAATCTATGTAATTTCCTTGTTCAGCCCCAAGGGTTGGAGCTCAGGACCCTGTCTCTTCCAATGTGGGGAGGGAGGTTTGGAGGTTTGAAGGCAGCCCAGCCTCAGGCTAGTCTTCCCATGGCTCCGCCTGAGCCTCACAGGGGGGGTAGAGGATCTGCCTGTCCGCTCCTTCCTCCCTTGTCCTGCCAAATCAGTGTCTCATTAATCACGGGGGCCTGACGACTTCCAGGCCCTGTGCCAGGAAGCCTCCTGTCCCCCGAGTGCTGCCGGCTGTCCGTGGGACGAGTGTGATCTCACTTTGTACCCCATGTCCTGTCCCTGACAGCCCTACAAATGTTTTCCTGTGGCCACCGTCACCTCTCATCATTTCCTCTGCACAAGCCAGCTCGGAAATGAGCCGCTGACGAGAGCTGCAATGAGTGAGCAGTCAGCTTGTCCTGCCAGTGCTCCGGCTGGCAGTGGGTGAGGCTGCAGGACTTTAGCCTGTTGATCCATAGCAGCCCAGGAGAGATGGATGGATCATGGTGGCTTTGAAGGGTGTGATGGATCACGGTGGCTGTGCAGGGTGTTATGGCTCGGTGAGGTTCCACAAGGCAGTGGCTCTGGATCTCTGGCTCCGTGAGCATCTCCGTGTCTGCTGGGCCAGCCCAGTGCCCTCCTGCTGCCCCTGGGGCAGGGCCATGCCTGGAGCCTCCAGCCCAGGGGTGGAGGCAGGTGCCAACCTCCCCTCCTGGTTTCATGGCTGCTCCATCCACAAGCTGAACTCCTTAGGCACCTTGCCCGGACCTGTCTGGCATAAGCGGATGTGACTCATGCCCCGTTATCTTTATCTGCACCGTGAGGGATTCCCATCCTCCCGGCTGCCTGCTCGGAGCAGCTCGCCTGCTCGGCTCAGCCCTGGCACTGCCCACCGCTGCCGCCTGCACCCTTCTCCTCTCTTGCGCCCATCTGGGAATGACTTAAAATGATCTCATGCTCAGCAGGGTGGATCTGTCCAGCTGCCCCCTCCCAAAATCTAGAGTCTTCTGGAAGCGAGGAGGGAAACCGAGTCAGGCAATGCAGAGCCCCAGTGAGGGAACAACAGTGAGAAGCTGCGTCAGACTGAGGACTTCCAGCAGTGGAAAGCTGTGACCCCTCCAGCCACCCCGCTGCCGGGGGGGCTGGGTACCTTCGCACGAGGAGGATGGAAAATTTTAGGCGTTTCTGCTGCTGGCGAAGGGAGCCTGTTTACTGCCCAGAGGGGAAGGGCACCGCCTGCAGCGCTGGGACTGCTTGGCTCCCCACAATCTCTCCCAAGGGTTTTGGCAGCCAACGCCCTGCCAGTGGCCGACCTTCCCTGCCCCTCTCCCAGCCAGTGCCTGGTGTTGCCCGCAGGCTGGGCCGAGCTGTGGCATACAGCCTGGATTTGGAGTGGCCGGCCTGGACGCGGTGCCCATCCCTGGCAGTACTGTCACCCTCTCGGTGGGAGCTTCACCACAAAAGCTGGCACCCAAGTGGTGTCACTAACTGGAGCCATCTGCGGGTGCCCACGGACAGGGCTCGGCACTGGCGGCACCAGGGCCTGACACCAAACAATGCCGGGCTTGGCGCTCCCACCCGATCCCTGAGGAGCTGGCGGACGGCTGGGGAACATTTCCGTAGATTCAGCTCTGCTTCCTTCCCCCGTCAGCCCCGGCACACCCTCGCTCTCCAGTTCTTCCTCCACAGGGCACCCCAATGGCTCTCAGCCTGCCGGGGCCAGCCCTGGCCAGAGCAGGCAGGAGACAGGCAGGACACAGGTACTGCCACATGGCTGGTCCCTGAGCCCTGTCTGTCCCACTGCCCATCTGGGGGGACCTTCTGGAGCCTCAGCAGTGCCCCGGGAAGGAAGGTCCCCCAGCCCTGCTGCTCCCATGCTCCCCCTTGTCCCCTCTGAGCAGGAAACCCACGGGGTCGTGGCTGAGTCAGCAGCACCGATTGCCCCAGCCCCAAACAGGATGTCCTGTCCGGCACGGCACCGCCCCGGGGTCACCACTGTCCTGGGGACACCACTATTGTGGGGACACCGCTGTCCTGGGGACACCGCTGTTGTGGGGTCACCACTGTCCTGGGGACACCGCTATTGTGGGGACACCACTGCTCTGGGGACACCGCTGTTGTGGGGACACTGCTGCTCTGGGGACACCGCTGTTCTGAAGTCACCACTGCCTTGGGGACACCAGCATTCTGGGGTTGCTACCACTCTGGAGTTACCACCATCCTAAGATCACCACTATTTTGGGGACAACATGATCCTGGTACAGCATCCTGGGGTCACCACCATTCTGGAGTCATCATTTTGGGGTGATGTCGATCCTGGGAACACCACCACCCTGGGGTCACCACCGTTCTGGGGTCACCACTGTTTTGGGGACACTATGATCCCACAGTCATCACCACCGTGGGGTCACCACAGTTCTGGTGTTACCAGCGTTCTGGAGTCACCACCGTTTTGGAGTGACCATGATTCTGAGGTCACCACCACCCTGGGGACATGACATGATGCTGGGGTTACCACAGTCCTGGGGTCACCGCTGTTCTGGGGTCACCACAGTCCCGGGGTCACCCCTGTTTTGGGGTTTCGGGGTCACCCCAGTCCCAGGTTTTGGGGTCCCCTCGCGCCCGCCCCGTGCCCCGCAGCGCCCCCTGCCGGCCCCCGCCGCGGCCCCGCCCCGCCCCCTTCCGCCGCGTGGGGGGGCGGGTCCTCCCGGGCCATACCAAGCGCGTCGGGACCGGGGGGGTGGCTCCGGTTGCCCGGTGCGGCGGTCCCGCGGAGGTGTGTGTGTGCGGCGGGGCTCAGCCGCCAGCCCGCGGCCTCCGGAGCCCCGCGGCGTTCGGCGCCGCCAGCCCGGCGCGGCGCGGGCGGGGCGCGGGGGCGGGGCCGGGCGAGCCGGGGGCGGTGACCCCGCGGGTGGTGCGCGCCGGGAGGGTTAAAAGCGGCGGCGGAGGGAGGCGGCGGCGCTGGAGCCCGCGGCGAGGGATGGCCTGAGGGGCGGTGAGAGCCGCGCGGGGAGCCGAGGGGGGCCGCGCCCCGGCGCTTTGTCTGCCGGCCGCGAACAAAGGCGGCACCGCGCCGGCACCCGCGGGAGCGGCGGGAACGGGAGAGTGAGCGAGTGAGCGAAGCCGCTGGGAACCGGGATTCCTGGGAGCCAGCACCCCTCCGGGGGGCTCAGCTCACCTCTCTGCCGCGGGAGGGGCCTTGGGTCGGGATCTGCCTTGGGGGGTGCGGGCAGACCCGCCCCTGCCTGCACCCCGGCCTGCCTGCCCCGCTCCTGACCCCCGTCTCCCGCCGCCCCCAGGCCCCGCGGGGCAGGATGCGCGGGGGCTACGCGGCGGCGGCGGCGGTGCCCTGGCTGGCCCTGCTGGCCCTGGCCCGGCAGCCTCCTGAGAAGCCGTCGGCCGCCCCCCATGTCACCCGCCGCCCCTTCCTGGTGGCCTGGAATGTGCCCACCCAGGAGTGCAAGCCCCGCTTCCAGGTGGAGTTTGACTTCAGCATCTTCGATCTGGAAGCCTCCCCCAACGAGGGCTTTGTGCGGCAGGACCTCACCATCTTCTACAAGGAGCGCCTGGGGCTCTACCCCTACTACACCCGCGAGGGTGTGCCCGTCAATGGCGGTGTCCCCCAAAACAGCAACCTGCCGGAGCACCTGGCCCACCTTGAGGGCGGCATCACCAAGTACATCCAGTCGCCCACCAAGGAAGGGCTGGCCGTCATTGACTGGGAGGAGTGGCGGCCTGTCTGGGCTCGCAACTGGAAGCCCAAGGACATCTACCGGGAGGTGTCACAGAGTCTGGTGTCAGAGCGTAACAAGGACTGGCCCCCCGAGAAGGTGAACAAGCAGGCAGTGTTCGAGTTTGAGTCAGCTGCCCAGGAGTTCATGGTGAAGACCCTGCGCAAGGCCAAGAGCATCCGACCCAAGCAGCTCTGGGGGTTCTACCTCTTCCCTGACTGCTACAACCATGACTACAGCAAGAACAAGGAAAGCTACACTGGGCAGTGCCCGGACGTGGAGAAGACCCGCAACGACCAGCTGGTGTGGCTCTGGAAGGAGAGCACGGCGCTCTACCCCTCCATCTACCTCGACCCGCTCCTGGACTCCACTCCCAACGTCCGCAAGTTCGTGCGGGCACGGGTGATGGAGGCCATACGCATCTCCCAGCAGCACCACGACAACTACTCCCTACCTGTCTTTGTCTACACCCGGCCCACCTTCATCCGCAAGCTGAATGTGCTCAGCCAGGTAGGGCTGCACCACAGGGACATCCTTATCCCAAGCCCTGGGCATCTGGTCTTTGGGGTCAGCTGAGGTGGTTCTGCTGCCAGTGTTCCATCTTGCTTCCCTGGAGCAGAGTGACTCTGGAGACTGGTGTCGTGCTACCATGGCTGTCTCTGCGTGGGGTGGGGAGCAGCACCCTTTGGCATGTGGCTGGCCCCAGGAAGCAGGAGGGGTGCCCAGCCCTGCTTCCTTCCCTTCAAGGGGTGTCACTGTGGGAGACCCCCCCAGCTCAGCCTCTCTGTGGCTGGATGATAGGATGCCACAGACTGCTTCCATTAGGTATGGAGTGTCTGGCAGGACTGGCACCAATGGTCACTATTGCCAGGGAAGTGCCTGGGAAGTACTGCAAGACTCACAGGTCCTGGCAGCCAGGACCCTGGGGTATGTGAGCTCACAGCCCCTGTGCTGTGCTGGCTTAACCCCTGAGGAGGGGGGCAGTGTTGGGAAGTCTCGTCCCCAAGGAGCTGGGACAGTCCCCTCTCCCCGTGGCTTTGAAGCAGGGGTGGGTCTTGCCTCCTCGGCCCTGCAGTGGACGCTTTGGAGCACACTGTGCTGGGATTGTGGGTGCTGTGTGGGGTCTGTGGGCACTAACCAGGCTCTGTCCCCACAGCTGGACCTGATCTCCACCGTCGGAGAGAGTGCAGCACTGGGTGCAGCCGGGGCCATTTTCTGGGGTGATGCAGATGATGTCAAAAACCGGGTAGGTTTGGGGTCTGCATGGTAGGTAGATGATGGGTGAAGGGTGCACCTGCCCCCAGAGGAGGACCAGTGGCTGAGCTGTCCTCTCCATCTGAGGTGCTTCTCTCCCTGTGTCACACAAACACGCCCTTGGTGCTCCCTTTCCCCTAGGAGTTGTGTCAGACTTTGAAGAACTACCTGGAGGGGGACCTGGGGCGCTACATCGTGAATGTCTCGACAGCGGCAGAGCTCTGCAGCACAACACTGTGCCAGGGCCAGGGGCGCTGCCTGCGCCAGGACAGCACCGCCGACGTCTTCCTCCACCTCAACTCTACCAACTTCCAGCTGCGGCGCCGGGATGCAGACCACCCCAAGCACCCCCTCTTCTGGGTCGAGGGCCAACTATCATCTGCTGACATCCTCTTCCTACGGACCCACTTTCACTGCCACTGCTACCAGGGCTGGCAGGGCAGTAGCTGCCAGACGCCCACTGGCCCTGGCAATGATGCCCCTGGGCCCCTGGCACCACTAGGACTTGGGGTGCTGTTGCTGCTTGCAAGCTGGTGCTAACCCCCCCTGGACTGAGCTGCCCCTTTCTGTGGTCTAGGGGCCTATTTAAGATATCACTACCCTGCCTGGGAGGCAGCTTGTTATGAGGGCTACCCCTCACTGTGAGGGACAGAGCTGTGTTGCCCCATCTCTGCCCTCCCTGTTGCAATGGGGATGGAGGGAGGAGGGGGGCCCCTCTCCTGTTGTAAGGAGAGGGATGGGGGCAAGAGGGACATGGGGGTGAAGAGTGGGTTCTGTGTGGTGCTGAGCCCCTGTGTGCTGCCCCACACTCAAGTGCTTTACTTCGAATAAAGCTGGTCAGAGGGAGAGGTGTGGGCTGATTTGGGGCCGGGGGGAAGGCCACGGGTCACCCAAATGCCAGACATGGCCACGGTGGGGTGGGAGCGCTGGGAGTGGGTGTGCAGCTCGGGAGAGGCACTGCAGGGGTGGTAGCTCTCCCCGTGGGGCCGGAGCCGCTCGGGAAAGGCGCTCCGAGGGCGGGAGCTCCCGGCGTGGAGCCGGAGCCGCGTGGGCAGCCACGGTCGGGCCACCCACGTGGAGCCGCGCTCGCCACGCCCCGCCCGGGCTCCTCCTCCTGCTCGCCGTGGCCCCGGCTCTGCTCCGGGATTCCCCGCCTGGCCCCGCCCTCAATCCCGGGACACGCCCCGGGGCGCGGGCAGTGTTGGGGCTGCGGGATGGGAACACCCCGGGACCGGGATCCTCGTGGGGACTCCCCTGTGCCGCGAGCGTCGCTGAGCTCCGCTGAGCTCCGCTGTCCCGTGCCACGAGTGTCCCCCAGCAGTGCCCTGGCGCGGCTCCCCTGCCACAGCGTGCCCGGCGCAGCCCTGCTCTGCCTGTGCCCGTGCAGCCCCTCCGGGCACTGCTCTGTTCTTTGCGGTGCCCGTGGGCACGGCCCGGCCCCGCGTGGCACAGCCGCCTTCCTGCCCGCACCCCTCGGCTGCTGTGCCTGTCCCCACGCTGTGTCCTCCTGTTCCGGCGGTCCCCATGCGTGAGTGTCCCCAGGACGTGCCCGCCTGTGTCTCCTGTCCTCACGCGTGAGTGTCCCCACGCCGTGCCCTCCTGTGGCTGCTGTCCTGTGTTGTGAGTGTCCCCAGGCCGTGCCCTCCTGCGCCACCCCGGGCTGTGTCCTGCCGGGTCCTGCTCGATGCCGTGAGCTTCTTCCCAGCAGTGCCCTCCTCCTGCCAGCTCATGGCCGTCGCTCTCCGCTTCCCCAGAGGCGCCCGCCCGGCTCAGCCCACGTCCATCACCGTGACCTTCCTTCCTTCCCCCCCCCCCCCCGCCTCCGCGTCCGTGTCTGTTTGTCTTTCCAGCCCCACTCCTCTCCGGCCAGTCATGGGGTGTTGACTCTGCGCATTCCTTCCCAGCCGAGCCCGCCGCCGCCGGTCATTAAGCGGGGCTGACACACGCTGCTGTCCCCACTCTGGGGCCGCTGTGCTGGGCTCCAGCTGCTGATAACTTCGGGGACTTTGAGGACAGGGGAAAGGTGACCTTGGGTGACTGGCACCGCTTGGGAACTGGGAACGAAGGTGCAGATTAACGCCGGTCCCAGCTTGGGGATAAAAGCATCGACGTCTGCCCAGGTCCTGGCTCTCCCCAGGCAGCTCCGGGACTCACCCTGATTCCACCTGCACCATGGCATTGGCGTGGTCCTGCTGGGTCCTCCTGCTGCTCCTGCCTGCCCTGGCCCACACTGGGGGGCCTGGCCCTGTCCTTGTCAACCGCCCCTTCATTACCGTCTGGAACATCCCCACAGAGGACTGTGCTGAGAAGTACAATGTCACCCTCAACCTGGAGGTCTTTGATGTGTTGGCCAACGACCATCAGTCCTTCATCGGGCAGGACATCACCCTCTTCTACAGCGACAAGTTGGGTCTCCTCCCCTACTACACATCTGAGGGGGTGCCAGTGAACGGGGGGCTCCCCCAAAATGCCAGCCTGGAGGCTCACCTCCAGCAGGCCACCCAGGACATCAAGGTGACCCTGCCCAGCCCTGCCTACAGTGGGCTGGCTGTCATCGACTGGGAGAAGTGGCGCCCGGTGTGGAGCCGTAACTGGGATTCCATGAAGATCTACCAGGAGAAGTCAGAGGAGCTGGTGCAGCAGCAGCATCCGCAGTGGCCCCCCGAGGAGGTGGAGGAGGTGGCCAAGCAGCAGTTTGAGGAGGGTGCCCGCAATTTCATGAACGAGACCCTGTGTCTGGGCGAGAGCCTCCGTTCCAATGCCTACTGGGGTTTCTATGGTTTCCCCGACTGCTACAACAACCATTTTGACAGCCTGCCCTACAATGGGACGTGCCCAGAGGTGGAGCAGCAGAGGAACAGGAATCTGTCCTGGCTCTGGAAGAGCAGCCGGGCACTCTACCCCAGTATCTACCTGCCCCTCCGCCTCAATGGCACCAACAAGGTGCTCCCCTACGTCCGGCACCGCGTGGCTGAAGCTTTCGCTGTCCAGCGTGGCGTCCTTGACAGCAGCATCCCCGTCCTGCCCTACTCTCAGATTGCCTTCGAGCTCACTGTTGACTTCCTTTCCCAGGTAATGGGGATGTGGGGATACTGAACAGCTCTTGGGCTGATGGGTTGGCACTGGGAGTCTTTAGCTCTGCTGGGGCTGTGCAGGGGCTTTGGACACCACTGACTTCTCCTCTCCTCATGGGTGCAGGAGGACCTGATGAACACCATCGGGGAGAGTGCAGCTCAGGGTGCTGCTGGCATCATCTTCTGGGGCAGCCTCAACTACAGCACCTCCAAGGTGAGTGCAGAGGGTGTCACCACATCCCTGCCAGCAGGGACCCCCAGTTCCTCAGCTGTGCAGGGCTGTGACACCACATGCCATTGCAGGAGATGTGCCTGAGACTGAAGGACTACGTGGAGGGACCCCTGGGCCACTACGTCGTCAATGTGACGGCCAGCGCCAATCTGTGCAGCCAGAGCCTGTGCTCCGGCCACGGGCGCTGTGTGTGCCGGGAGAACAAGCAGGGCTTCCTCCACCTTGACCCCTCCCGCTTCACCATCGATCTGCGCGCTGCCAAGCCCTGGCTGGTGGCTCAGAACCTGGAGCCTGGTGATGATGTCTCCCAGCTGGAAAAGGAGTTCAGCTGCCAGTGCTACGATGAGTGGCAGGGACCGCACTGTGACACCCAGGGCTTCTCCAAGTGACCCACCCCAAGGAGAGTGAGTTTGATAGGGTGACCCTACCTTGTGCCCCAGCACTCTGACCATGGGGTTGGGAGCCTGGCTGTGGGGCTGTTAATAAAACCAGAAAGCATCCACAAGTGTCTCCTGTCTTCTGCTGCAGCACATTTTGGGGTGGGAGGGTCCCCCAACAACACCAGTGGTACCTTGTGATGCTGCCAAGGGCTGCACTTTGGGATGGGGATTTGAGGGTGTAATGCCTCAGAGAAACCACCAAAAAAAAAGAAGAAAATTTATGGCAAAAGACATAAGAAAGGAGATGACAGGGCAAGAGGATGAGAAATGGGGAGTGGCCAGAGTGTGGAGGTGATGGGAGTGAAAAAATGTGCCTGTGTGGCTGTAGCTGGGGGAGTGCGTTCTCCAACTCCTCATCAGGCACAGAGGAGTGGAGTGAAACCTGTGCCCCCAGTTTGATTTTCCCCTGGATTACCATATGCAAACCAGTTCAGCCCTCAAATAATATGCAAAACCACCCATTTCTGTAACCCAGGACACTGACTCAGCCATACCTATTTTAAAGCAGTTGGAAAAAGGCATGAAACACTGATTCCCCAGTCCAGCTGAGATAAAGATGTTGGCATCTTCATCTGAATGTTCAGCTTGGGGTGGGGAAATCACATACTCAGTTCTCTGTTCTTAGGCCCTAATTCAGGTAAACTCTATCCATGTTGGGACTGTGCTGCATAGCACTGTGTGTTTACTGTTCCCAAACATCTGTTCTCAAGATGCTCTGTCCAGGGCACAAATTTCTTTCAAAAAGTAGTTACTAACACCAATGTCCTGTCAAGAAGAACTTGGGTTGTGAACACCCCCATCACTCGTATGGACCCTGTCAATGATAACCAATATTTGATTTCTGCAGACTTACTACAGCCAGCCTGTTCATTCCTTATTATTACCTTGAGAAGTATCTGAGAATATGCCACTGGAGACATAATTAGACCTTTGGATTCCCCAGTCACAGCTTTCAGAAACATGCACTGGGTTATTGCCAAGCTCTTTGCCAAGCTGGGGGCCCCTGAAAAAAAATTAGTCATAATTGGATTTTGGCCCAGAATTAATTGTTTTATCTAATTCTTATGGAGATAGCTTGGTAAATGTTGAGTGTAAATGTTGGAAACAATATTATCTTAGTATCTTTTTATGTGGAATGTGATTTAACTTAATGAACACTCAAACATGCTCCTCCCGAGTTACAGGGAATTTGATATTTGCCCTCTGTTAAATGCTGAAATTGAAAGCAAAGTTCACCTTGCTATTCACACAAAGAAAATTACCATGAATTTCAAGTCCTTTTTATGCCTGGAAGGGATTGGAGCTGTGTGCCTGTAACTTCAAGTAATTTAATATGCTTTAAGTGTTCAGGTACTGAATATTTGGTGCATACTTTGGGGGTGGTTTGGGGTTCTCCTGGGCACAGTATTATCTCAGTTCATTAACTGATCTAAGCATTGGGGTGGGCATGAGGAAAGAGATGTTTCAGAAGGCACAGGAGCCCTGCAGAAACCCTGTCTCTAGGTGTGGGTTTGCGTCTTGCCTCAAAGAAAAGTGAGGCTGGAAACTTGGGCCAGCTCTTTCTCTTGCTGTTTAAATAATGCAAGCCTGGGCATGAATGCATTTTGTAATTTTCAAATAATAGTTTGAAATGTGTAAGAGGATTTGTTTTATTCATCCTGCTTATTGTAGCTATTCCTCTGTCCTTGCCTCTTACAGCACATCTAAAGACACCCAAGACACTGGATTTCATGTAATCTAGCTTGTCTTGCTCCAGACTCTGAGGAATAGAGACTAGAAGGACACTGCACATGGTGCCAGCAGGCAACTTAGAAGCATTGAACATCTGCTGGGCTGTTTTTTTCCAGGTCTGAGAACCACACTATGCCTTGTACACGTGTAGTGCTCTGCAAATCCACGGCAGCGCCGGCGTGAGCCCACGCTCGACGGGAGTGTGCTGGAGGGGAGCCAGCAGCAATCCACAGGCCTTTGTGTGCTTCACGTTTCTGGCTGCTCCACGTCTCTCGGGTGGGATATGCTTACGGTGCTGTCATGGCAGCTCCTGTTTTCTGTGCTCAGGATGAGTGAGAAACCTGCTGCGTGCAGAGCTCGCTTATCCACTGTGTTATGGGGTTCACACTACATTGATTTCTAGGCTTTTTCCATGTGCTGCTTCAAAAACTAAGGGAAGTCTGTAACTTAAAAACTGTCCTTACATTGCCTAGTTATTCATTTCAACAACTGGCTATTTTGTGTCTAGGTTACTTAAGCCACGTATCTCCAGAAATAATTTATCCAAAGTACTTATCATGGTTTACTATCCCAAACAGAGAGAACTGAACTGCTGATTGCCCTGAAGGATTGTTTTGCTCATAGTAAGAAGCCTTTAAATGCTTTGAGATGACTAGGACATAACCTACACCTTACCCTTTAGCTAAACTACTTTAAGTCTTGCATAAAACAGATGGAAGAAAGCCTTCCCAAAAAATCCACAGGCTTTTCAGATACAAGCAGGAAATTAGAGGCCTATTAATAAGCTAACAAGAAAAGTTCTCATCTGCCTTGTTCCCTGACTAAAAACCTCAAAATCAATACAGACAGAGAAATTTTCCACATTTTTAGAAGCTGGTTTAGTCAGACACTGAGATAATGTTTACAATTTTGTCTTGCAGTAACAGCCCACACCAGTGGTGAGATGACCAAGGGGGTGACCATATTTTGAGACCTCAGGAGTTGCTTTAGGACCCCACTAGTTATAATTTGCTGTAGCACATCTTCCAAAGCTTTGGACAGATGCCATAAACCAAAATCAGGTAGATGCCAATAGCGTTGAGGGTGTGCACAAGGCTTCACTGCTTTCCTGTTAATACTTTAACTAAAGCTTGCCACTTTTTTTCCCACGTGCAATGTCAAAGCTCTCTTCTGATTACTGTTTCAAAAGTGAAATATTCACCTCCTAAAGAAATAATTTCCAGATCTTGAATGCAAGACCCTGTATCCCAAACCCCCCTCAGTGTCAGCTTTGCTCACTCAGAGCAGTGCTGACTTGAACACAAGACCTTTGAGCTACCAGTTACCTAAAATGAAAGTGGATCTTTCTTACAGTCTCTTTGTATTTGTGTTTTGTGTTGGAAAATTACCCACTCCTTATCTTTTCCCTTGCGCAGGTATTTCTAGAAAAGATCTAAAAAGATCTAAAAAACCCCCAGATTTCAGAAAGATCTAAAATGTTCTTCAGAGGCTGTTGCCCTGGATTTGACATTCCTAATTTCCGAGCACTAGGAGGTATATCAGCCTTCATTCCTCTGATTCAACAGATTGCAATTTCAGAAGTTCCTTGGAAAAAAATGTAAGCCCTGAAGCACGGGTTGTGGGCCCTCAGCAAGTGTTTAAACATTCAGCACAAACAGCAGACCTTACTTTAGGTTATATAAACAAAAAATGTGTTGGGAACTTGTCCTACTTTGTTCCATAATTTTTTTAATCTGCTAGTGCTGGGGCTGGGCACCAGAACAGAACTTCCACCACAAAAATGTGGGCGCAGCAGCAGCTCCTTTGTTACGAGTGCTTCAGGCCCGCCAGAGGCAGGGCTGGTATGTGGGATGCAAAGGCTTCCGTGTTTTCTGTCCAGGAAATGTGTAGTTTGTGTTTTTCACTGCTGTGGGGACAGCCAGGAGCAGAACACTCGTGCTATTTGCAGCGTCTCTGCTGCTCTGATTTGGCACTAACTCCTCTCCTAGTTATTTTCCACCCTGGGATTTTAAAAACAGGCTAATCAGTGTCCAGTGCTGGCATTAGTAAGTCAGCAGGAGTGCTATCAACAGCCCAAGGAGGGTCAGAGTAAGGCCTTGTGAGCGATTTCAGTGGAGCCGTTCACTCGTGCTCTGTGAAACACCTTGCAAACTCATTTTCTTCCAGTGACACGCTAAGCACAAAACCATGCAGTGCTCCAAACCCTGCTCTAATCTGCTGGTGCAGACTTAAAGCAAACACCAAAGAGTACAGCAAAACAAGTTATGTGAACTGTCCTGCATTTGATTATAACTTCTCAGGAGGAAAGATTTGCTTTGACGGGTTACTGGTGCTATTTCCCAATTAAGATACAAATAGTTGTAATCCTCTGGGCAGAGTTGGAGGTTAGTTTCAGCAAAACCAGACCAATCTGGAATTGAAGCAGGGGGGAAAAAAACCCAAAACTTGGAGACCGAACCTGCCCTCAGTGCAAAGCATGTATTCTTAATTATCTTGTTTGTTTTAATACACACCAGCTGATACCTGCATGCAGCAGATACCAGCTGAGATAACTGGGAGCTCAATATTTAAGGCCTGGCTTTCCTCACCATAGCAACAAATGTGTAAAGAGAGTAAGAGGACACAGATAACTCGCAGCATCCAGCGCAGCAAGGGCAGTGTTGGTGAAAGACTGACTTCTACCAGGATATATTATATACTGGCACGGTGCACAATGCAGAACCACAGAGGATGTCTGAACAGAGGAATCCGATGTACTCTGGGGACTGTGAGTTGTGCAAAGCTTCAGCAGAATATACACAGAGGTAGGTGTTTGCTTCCTTGTCTTCAAGGCAGCTGGGAAAAGGGGTGGTCTGTGTTTAATCTTATTCTCCTTTTATAAAATAGTGGAGGTGGTGACTCTTGAACGTGGGTCTGCTCTCCCTGACTGCATGAACCAGCTCTTGGGGCACAAGTGACTCTTCATAGTCACTGGCCTAAAACAGAAGAGCCTCCCAAAGGTACCCTTTTCACTCTGCATCTCTGCCACCCTATCAAAATTAGTTAGATGGAACAGATTTTCTGTCAGAAATCCATGCTGCACACTTAAAAACACCTAGGCTGCTTTTTATTTCATGGGTTGTTCAGTTTGCTCTGAGAATCAGCTCGTAGATTTTGTTGAATCAGTGATTACATTCAAATTAAATGAAGTAATTTGAAAAGCTGTCATCAGTGCCCCATCAGTGTATGAAACCAGGTAAGCCCAAGAACTGCCACCAAAATCTATTCAGAGCTAATCTTCAGGATGTTGGTCAGAAGGGTCATGAAACCTTTTCTGCTTCAGTTGTGGCTAGAAGGCATCGTATGAGTGCTAATTTTCTGGTAGCTACCAAAAAACCCCTTACTTTTGTTTTCTAAGCAAGAAAAAAGTATTTCTACCAAAGCAGCTTTATCTAGAAATACCTACTAATAACCCAGAGTAAGGACATTCATCTTTAGAATGCCCTGGTCTGGGTTCTTGGTAGATAAATCAATGTCAGATGTAAAATAACAAGGCAGTTAATTGATGAGGAATTCCCCAAGTGAGATAGAAGGAATACACATCAGAGTATTCATTTCTATTATGGGCCAAGCATGCCATTTATTTCTTCTACTACGCAGACATTAGTGGAAAGAAATGCAACACCAATGCAAGCAATTTGCCAAAAAATGTGCTTGATATAATATTTATATAATCTTCTTACATGCTGCCTGTTGTGAAGGGGAGCTGTGATTAAAGATACATTTTTTTTCTTAGTCAAAGGTTATGGAAAATCTCAGTTGTCTGGGATCAGGAAGCAGCACTTGACTACAGCTGCACATACAAAAAACGAGCAGCATAAAAATAGCCCAACAAACACTCCAGCAATGCACATAACAAGATTCCCCTCTCCCAAAGGGCCTGAGAAAGGCCAGGCAAGCTCTTAGGGTCTGACCAGACTGGAGATGAGAATTCCCACTTGCAAAGATAAGGCTTCCCAAACATCAAAGTCTCCAGTCTCAGGGTACCTTAACGTGCTCCTATGCTTCAGGACAAGGATACACCTGATTTTTTAAGATCTTATAGTCTGGACAGAAAAAAAGCTCAGAGAAAAGAAAAACAAGGTACAGCATGAAGAGTGACCACAAGGTGCTACATGAATAATTGTATTGTATTAACTTTTGCTTGACAGTTCACCAATTAGTTTCTGCTTTTTATCCTTCTCCTGCACACTTACACTTTGGGTAGATTGCAAAAATATCTCTAATAAAAGCTTGTGTTACCTGGCTTAACTGATCACGATGCAGTCCTGCATTTGCCCAGTTTCCAAGAAGTCTAACAAAGGCCCTAACAGCTTAAACCTTCCAATCAAGCTGAGGAACTTGACCATAACCTAGCTAAAACAGCTACAAAAATCCAGTTGATTTACTCATCTTCAAGTTAGTGCCATCCAGAGGTAAAAATTATTGGCTCACATTAAAGCAGGATAAATTAACCTGTGGAAATAATAGTCAGTAGGATTGGTGTCCCCACGCAGTCCAGGCCTGCCACAGCCAAGTTCTTCTGATAAGCCTGATCAGATGCTTTTCCTTGCCAAGCAGCCAAAGGCAAGCTGTATTTTTGTGGCCTTTTCTTCAGTTCTTTGAAACCACAAAGCCACATTTAGAGCAAAAGATTTTCCAAGGTCTGTAAGTATGGAAATGTTTCCTATTTAATTATTTTTGAGAAGGGCACAGGACTAAGTCAAACATTTTCCGAACGGATGACCCAGCTTGCTCAGTCTATCCAAGCACAAGCTAGGATCAAACGTCCCAGGCAGAAACTGTATTTACCTTGAAAGTTCTTCTGTCCTACTGAGTTCTCCTAAATGCAAATAAATTATCAGATTTTTTTTTCCCTCATGAATCGGTTCCTAGTTCCACTTGCCAAATTAACTAGACCTCCCCAGTTTGGACGAAATCTCAACAACCTCATCAGTGGTTGGCTGCACAGAGCTTGAGCAAAACCCAAGACTTCTAGTAATTCTTGCTATTAATACCTGTACTGGTATTTGCTTCTAAGAACACTTGAGTCCTCCGCACAGCCGGGATCCTGCAGTACAGCCCTTCTGGGGGTGCAGCTGCTGCACAATGCCAAGGAAAGGCTAAGGTGTGCCTGCCCACACAGAAAAGCTGTGGAGGAGGATAAACATGGTTATCCTCCAAGACAAAAACCACCGAAAGAAAACAGAAGCCTGTTTGATCCCCGGCGAGGCTCTGCCCACCAGCCCGTGCTGGGTTACAAGCAGCCTTCGCAACTGATACTCGGGACCTTTTGTTCTGCCAAGAGGAGCAGAAGCTTCTGGCTGATACTGAGCTACATCTCTCTGGCCAGCGGGAGAGGGGGGTCACTTTGAAGCTTTTTGCCCACGCCAAGCTGTAAGGAATCCTTGCAGCTGGGTGGTTTTCTTGCATTTTCTTCATTTTTAAGGCTAGGGACAGGAGGCTGAACTGCTGCAGTGCCCAGCCCTCTTGAGCTCCATTTCTGGCCCTGCCTCACTACCTGCTGCTTCACACCAGCTGCAAAAAACCTTTTTTTTTTTAAGAGAACACGGGGATAAGATTTCACTAAGCCCAGAAACTATGACTAAAAGATGTTTTAAGGGGAGAGCAGACAAGACCAAGGGCCTCTCCCCTACCCCAGGGCTCAGAATCGCAGGTTTTTTCTTTCAGATAAACTCTCAAATGGCTCCAAGATGGAAGGAGTCAGACCAAAACCAGAGTTAACTAGATCAAGTTCTGAGCTATGCCACCTGTGCCAGTGACAAATGCTCTGCTCCTGAACAGCATCAGGGACATGGTGGCTGTGTGTACACACCACATCATCCCCCTCCTTCACACTGTTAATAGTGGACAGAAAAGGCCACAGTTACATAAAATCACTTGAGCTTCTTAAGATAAAGCAAAAGAAGCATTAATACTTCAGATGAAATCATAGGGAGTTAATAAGGATTAAGTATTGTCCAGAAAGTGGACACAGATGACTTCCACCTCTACGGAGCACTGCGGCAGCTTGAGAAGCTGTTGAGTTCTAGGGGTGGCACAAGGAGCTGCATCTTACTTTGTTGGTTCCCCAAACAGACAGAAGGTTGTTCCGCAGCATTGCATGAACAGTGAAACATTTTTTTTTCCCCGGTATTCACCCTTAGTTCCTAAGAAATCAGATTTCCAGGGGAGTAGTTACAACATAGGATTGGAGGAGTGGCAGGGGCTTGGTCTCTCAGCGCAAAGTAACTCAACCCTTGCTCTGAGTCACTGCACACACACTTGAAGGAAGTGATACTGAGCATCATACTGAACTCTGCTCCTGGGTTTCCTCATTGCAGGAGGCATCATCACCTGAAGATAAGCATGCAATACTCCCCTTTCTTTCATGTGGCTTAATTTCTATAAAAAATTAAGTTGTACTTCGTTAACTAAAGTTTTAAAGCATCAGATGATCCCCAGGAAGAGCCAGCATAGTTACAATGCTTATGCTACCAATGGGGGTCTGAAACCAGCTGCCCAGACAGCAAACTTAGACTTGATATCACTTGGAGACAGCTTGGGAAGCAGGGCCGAGATGTGTAGGTAGATAAAAAGACATCCTGCCAAGGTAAAGAAAATTTGCATGTGAATTTTAAGCAAAACCAAAATCAAATGAAATCTCAACTCTGTTGCTTACATCAACTATTTTCATCTTAAAGGGGAATTATTCTGATTTTTCACTATTAAGGGGCTTTAGACTGATGGTTCCTTAATCTTCCTTCATTTTCTGTTTGACCTTCTTTCATCTGCAGTGGTGTTTCCCCCTCCCAAAACTTGTTTGCCTATCTCTGCAGGCCAAAGGCACAGAAAGACAGACAACAACTCTGTCCTGAGCACAGTGCTGCCTCACCAGCTCTTTACCTCAGAGCAGGACGTACAGTATGATGAGATAACAGCTCCAAAGGTTCTACAGACACCTGTTTGTTCATGCCTACTTCAGGTGGGCAGCCTAATGAAATTACAAAGCTGTTAGGAAAGGCAACCACAAAAATAACCTGTTCTAACCTGAACAAAATAACACACACATTCAGTATCACCCCAAGGCTGGTATAAGGAACTAGAGGATTGTTGTCACCAAGCTCGAGCTGCCATCCCTGTCCTCAGGGATGCTGTACGGCAAGGGCAGGAGAAAGCTATGTCCCCAAGCATGTCGGTGGCTTTACCCTGACAATGACCTGAGCACAGGTACAGTCTGTAATTGCCCCGATTGGCTTCACCTGGGACCGCTTCGGCTCACTGGGACGTGGATCCCAGCCCTGTCTTGTCTCCTTGCCGTGCCCCGGTGGGGTGTGTGCTTTGCTTGGGCCCGCTGGCTCAGCGCTGGGGTCACCTGTGGCTCCGTGGAGAAGCTGCACAGCTTCTCCCGAGCCTGGCTGAGGTGCTTGTTGCTGACCAAACCCCCAAACACACTGTTGATCCCAATCTTCTACACGGCCGGCTGCACTCACACCCAGGTCTGCAAAATGGCTACAGCCTCTCCACCTCCCCCGTCTACTTGGCTTTATTTATTTATTTGTCTGATTGTTTGTTTGTTTATATTTGGCTCGATTTGACCGAACACAAAGCCCCGAGCAGGGAGCGGAGGCACGGCTGCGGTCCCGGCAGCGGGGACGGGCCGCGCCCCGGGAGCCGCCTCTCCCCGGAGCCGCGGGTGCGGTGCGGGCGCTCCCGCAGCCGGTCCCCGCGCGGAGGTGCGTGAGCCTCTTCCCTACGAGTCCGTTCCCGCATCCCCCCGTAGCTCCGCGGGCGGGATCGGCGGGGCGGAGCGGGGGTGCCCGGCGGGGCGGGGGCTGCCCGGGGCCGGTCCCTCCGCTCCGCCCCGCGCGGGGCGCGCACACCCGCGGGCAGCTCCGCGGGGCGCCGCGGGCACGACCCTCCGCCAGGACCCTCCGCCGGGCTCCCCGCGGCCGCGCTGGGCCGGTCCGTCCCATCCCATCCCACCCCACCCTCCGCCGGAGCCGAGGCTGAGCCGCAGATGTGGGGCTGCCGCCGCCGCGGCCGCTGCCCGCAGGGCCGGCGCTGCCGAGGTAGGACCCCCGGGACCCCCCTGCACGGAGCGGGGCTGGGCGCTTCTGCCCTTCCCACCCCCTGCTTTCCCACCCGCCGGAGCCCGGCTTCCCACCCCGGCAGCCCCCAGACCCCGAGAGACCCACGCGCGTCGGGGCAAGGCTGGAGGGGGAGGGTCGTGTTTTCTTGGACCCCCCGGTCGGAATTTTTCCCTTCCAGCTCCACCGAGGAGTGAGGGTGCCCGGCATCTCAGAAGCTCGCGGGGTGGGAAACGGGATTTGCGGCTTCTTGCTGGAATAGCCCAAGGCGGAGGAAGGTTTGGGAGATGTGTCGTGGAAGGAGGGAATCGTAGTGTAGCAGCGGCTGTTTGCTTCCCGAGTTATTTTTGGAGATGGCTTTGCTGTGATGGATTTTTTTAACTGTCTGTGGGAAGGCGGGTTTACATCGCACTGCTCCAAGCCTTGTTGCCCTCCATTGGCTGAGGAAGGGTGTAAAACCAGTGCTTTGGCAAATAATGATCCAGCTGGTTACTTCTTCCCTTATTCCTAAGGGCAACACCATAAAAACACATCATCTGCATCTTTTTTATCTTGCTTTGTGAGATTTGGCTTCTGGCTCGTTGGGGCCTTCCTTGGAAAGGGCTGACTCTCCCTGGGGATTGAGGTCTGGCATGTTTGTAAGGCACTTTGTGTAATATGGGATGACAGCTGTGACGCAAGTGTACCAAAACTTTTGAACGTGGGCTCCATCGTGGTTATGTTTGGGTGGTTTTTCCCCACTTTCTAAGAAGATTGTACTACATAGCCTGGAAGGTAAACCTGGCACCTTCCTGGGCACTCTGGCTGCCATGGGGCAGAACAGGAGGGCAGAGGTGAAGGTGGCAGTAGGGCGGTGTTGTACTTGGGTCTGTTAACGGGGCTGGGGAGCCTTGGCCTGGCACCCTGAGCTCCCTGGTACCATAGAAAACTGGGTGTCACTGGGTGTAGAGTGGCTGTGGCTCCTGCCATGGTGAGTCAGAGGATTGCTCTTGTTTACAGCCATCACTTTGCTTCTGCTGGCCTTGTAGTAGGCAGTGCGTACTTTGTCCATGCCTGACTCCAACCCAGGGCATGGAAATGGATTTCAGTGAGGTTGGTGGCTTCAAAACCCCTCAGACTAAGAGGGAGGACTCTGATTCAGCTGTGGAAATGCAGTGATGGACCATTGCTTACCCATGACTAAACTATAAACCCTCCCCTGTTCCTTGGGTCCTTTGCACAGTGCTTGCACTGGCATCTCCCATGAGCAGGGATTTGTTGACTGTGCCAGGGTAGCTGCTGAAATGGATCCTGCCCTCGCTCCTCCTTGTCAACACCTCATAGCCTGGCTCATGGGACCTCTGTAGCAGGTCCCATGGGGCTTGTGTGGCTCTTTGGAGTGTGAGGAGGTAAAAAAAAGACATAGCCTGGTTCACGGGACCTCTGTAGCAGGTCCCATGGTGCTTGTGTGGCTCTTTGGAGTGTGAGGAGGTAAAAAAAAAAAAGATGTTAATACTGAAGAAACTTGAAGACTCTTAAGGATTTTTAAATCTTTAAAGATGTTAATTCTGAATGAAATGTTTCATATTGACAAATGTCAAGAGAAACTAGTTCATATGAGGCAAAACCACACTAAACTAAGTAGAACTTGGAGTGATCTCTTATAGGGTTAGTTGATTTTGTAGTCCTCTGCAGAGAGCTGAAGATGGGACTGAATAAATACCCGTTGTGAGACTCCTGGTGCTCGTCCAATGTGTTGTGGAGCAGTTTGCGAAGTTTCCAGTAAGTTTGCTTAATGTGGCCTTACTCAGTTGTGAGGCACTCCCATAATTATGGCTGCAATTAAAAGCAATAACATCCATTTACATAAGATGCCAGTCCTTTTAAATCGGTGCATCATCTAATGAGAGCATTCGTGTAGGGATAGTTATGCAGGATGAGGACCCAAAGCTGAGAGCATTTTGGTGAGGATTTTGTTTCAGAACTTTTTTGAGGTCATTTGAAGGAAGGATCTGCTATGAAATAGGACATTTTGTTGTGAAAATGTACTGATTCATAAATATAACCCTTACCAGTAGTAGGACGTTACTGAGTGATTGTAACACTTTATTTTTTTTATGTATCATCCGTCTGATTTAAAAAAAAAAATCAGCTTGGTTACACCAGTATTTTTCTCATTTTGATTGCGTCAATGTTCCTTCTCCTCTTATGAGTAAGAGATTTGGTAAATCCAACTTGTGGATGGTATTTAATTGCTGATGAAGCACTACGGATGTGTTCTGAATTCCTCACTGAACTTGCATGGTTTCCTTGGGGCTTAACCTCTGCGTGTGATGTTCACAGATTTTTCTTTGAGATAAATGGAAATATTAGACTTGAAGTGCTGGCAAACATCATGTACTTGGGGAAAGCTTCAGCTTTCTTCTGAAAGAAATGACCTAGTGGAGTATTCCCATCTTCCCGCTCCATATGTTTTGGTTGGTTCCTTTTTTTTATTTGTTTGCTTTAATTTACTGAATTACACAGCTTGTGTCCCCACACCCTGGGTGGGGCAGCTTCTTTGGAAGAGTCACAAGGCCAGTGTAGTAGAAAGGGTAAAAAATCTCAAAATACAACTGAGGAAGCACCAGGCATGAGCCTGAGAAGTGCAGGGTTCCTTGGGTCTGCTCTGGTTTTCCCCAGAAGCCATTTTTTCCCATTTTAAGTGAAATAATTAGTCTGTTAACCTTTTCTCACAGGCACAGCTCTTGGCTCACGGTCTCTGAGACCGTAAGAGGTTAAGTAATTAAATTGTAGAAGGGAGTAAAAGAGAATAATGAACTCTAAACTCCCTAGTCTGCCTAGTTGGGCTCTCCAACGGCTAAAATTAAGTAATTTAGGTCAATTCCTGATTTTACTTGAGTTTTATCAGGCTCTCAAAGTGAGGATGCGGGGGAGAGTCCTGCGCTGCTTCACACAGGTTGTTATTTCCAGAGGTGGTGGGTTGATTTCAGGCATGATTTGGTCGTGCAGAGGGGCAGAGTCGGGGGAGTGCTGGCCTGGAGTGCTCCGACAAGGTACCACGTGGGGCCAGGGTGGTTAATAACCAGGCCTGTTCTTGGGTGCCTGCCAACCTGGCCCTAAATATTGTAATCACACAGTAATTGTGAATACTAATCTCCAGGCGTATTTAATGCATTACCGGGTGAAGTACTGACCTTGTAGCTGTTGGGTGGTTGCTGTGTGCACTGTGTTAAGTAAAATCATGGAATGGTTTGGGTTGGAAGGGACCTTAAAGATCATCTCATTCCAGCCCCCCCTGCCAGGGGCAGGGACCCCTAGACCGGGTTACTCTGGGCCCCATCCAAGCTGGCCTTGAACACTTGCAGGGATGGGGCATCCACAGCTTCTCTGGGCAACCTGTGCCAGGGCCTCACCACCCTCACAGGGAAGAATTTATTCCTTATATCCCATCTAACCCTGCCCTCTGTCAGTTTAAAGCCATTCCCCCTTGTCCTACCACTCCATGATCTTGTCAAAAGTCTCTCTCCAACTTTCTTGAAGCCCCTTTAGGCACTGGCAGGTGCCTAATGTCTCCAGAATTCTCTTCTCCACAATCCCTCTAATGTTGTGGGTCTGTGAATTTGTGTCCGTGCAAACAGAAGAAATAACTGGGGGTTTTGCATAAAATGTGTAAACTTCTCTTTGCTGTGGTAACAGTGCAGTTGTAAGTGCCTTTAGGATTATGTTTTGACTATGTCAAAACTTATCCCTCATTTGAGAAGCTGGTGACTGGGGGGGTTCTTCTGGATGTTGATGTCTGTGACATCTAAGGATCTGAAGTAATGCACTGGAATTAATCCTGAAGTCTTTAAGTATGTAGCTGCCAGGAATACAGATGATGAGTCTCTTAATTAGAACTGACTTTTATCCGTGTGATGGATAAAAAGCATGTTTTGCAATGTTTTATTAATAAAATGGGATGGATTTGTCATGAGTGCCCTTGTGGAAATAATTTGCCTGTTACAGCCCTAAATTCTATGTTTCAGTATAATTTCAGCACTTGGATATCTGAAATGCCTGTATGGCATTAGTTTCCAGATGATTCAGTATGTTACTATCATGTTTACAGGCCATGCATGAGTAGAAAAAGGTAGGAAAGGGCAAAAAAAGAGGGTAAATAAAGTGGTTTTAAGTTCTTCCTTCTGATTTTGACTCTGAAGTTGAGCTGAAGTTGACCTAACTCATACCTGAGTAGTTATTTTTTCAGATTTTCTTCTCTTTCTGCATGCTGTCCTGTCTTTGTCTGTGTTGAGCTGGCTTCACATGTTGTGCCTTGGCACCGGGAATTGCCAGGAGAGCTGTGTGATCCAGGCTCCCCAGCAGCTGTTCTGCTCTAAACAAGAGTTACAACACACCCCCGCCAGCCACGAATCTGTTGTGGGATTGGTACATGTCACTAGAGAGATACCTAAAAATGACTTAGACGTGCTATTTCTGCCTTGCTTGGAAGAGCCACTTGTGGTGTTGCGTGTTTGGAAGTGGATTCACACGTGAGTGATTTCTCCATGTGCAAACAGCAGCAGACTCTGTGAGCTGGCTCAGTCTGTGCTGGCACTGCAGAGGCTCAGTTTGGTCCTGCATATGTTTTGGGAGCCTAAATAGGGAGGTTTCCCTAAGCAGCAAGAAATCCTCGTGTCTGCATTGGGTACAGTTTGTCAGTGCATAGTTTAAGTCAAAGGATGCAAAGAACAAAATATTTTGGGTTATTTATTTATAGCTAAAAGCTTCTATATGACTACATCCCCCTCCCCCATTTGACATAAAACTAATCAAGAAGCACAACAAACACGACCTGTTTTAAGGCATCTGAAACTGCTTCTGACCAGTGATCACTACCACAACAATATTTGGATTTAAGGCTGGCTGTTTCTTCCTTTTATGTTTTCTTTTATGGTGATATATCCCTGGAAATCTAATTGATGTTGGTTAATAACAAGCAACGTTTGTTGTTCGTGGGAACCGTGTGGATATTCTGGAAGCTGTGCAACATTTACCTTTTGCATTAAGGAAGGGGGGGGAATAAAGAAGCTTTGTAGTTTTTTCTACTGCCAATGTAAAACTGGTTTCCCCAAAACAATGAGGAGATTTCAGGGGTTCGTGACCTCTTGCAATTAAAAAATGTCAGATGGCTTGTGAGAGGGGCGAAGGAGGAGGGGGGAACAGCCCTTGCTCTGGAGGAAGTGAGCAGCCCTGTTGGAGCTGAAGTAGTTTACTCATTTTTGGTAGGAGATCAATCTAGCAGCTTCTTTTTTACCCTGAGAAATGCTCCATTTGGGGGTTAGAATAGGGGAGCTTAAAAATCCAAGCAGTTCTGGACGCGACGTCTCCCACGGGTTTATGTCTTGGGGTTGTAATTGATTTTTCTTCCCTGGGCTGGGCCAGTTCCATGGATTTGTGCTCGTCTGGTATCAGTCTTGTGTCTGATGGGACAGGTCAAAGCACTGTGGGTACTGGGACTGATGGCAGGGCATCTCTTGGTAGTCGGCGTTTACTAAAATGTAGGAAACTAATGGTTTTGAGACCTCTGTCCTGTGTGAAATAAGGTTCAAGTTGGTCTGTGAGTTCAGATGTCCTTGGTGGTGAGGGGGAGCCTCGAGGAGGATACAGACCAACCCAGCGTGGGGTGGCTGGAGCCAGCAAGCCTGGACAGCTGGTGTTTGACTGGAGGTGGTGAGTGTGAGGCCCAGCAAGCTCATTTGCTTCTGATTCTTTTGTTTAGCTTTCTATTTTTTAAACCCTTATATGTTTTGCTTTCAATTTATATTTAAAATTTTGAATGTGTTTTTATACATTCTGTTGCCCTTATGCTGTATGTGATGGAGCATGGCCTTCTGTGCACCTGAGTAATTTTTTATAATGTATTTTCTCTAGGGACACTTGTGCTGAAAAAAAGTTATTTTTTTCAAAATATAAAGAGAATTCAGGTGGAGTGCTTGTTGGTTTGGGTTTGCTTTTGGTTTGCTTTTTTTAAATAGAAGGTTTCTTTACTAACTTTGTGCTGACCACTCTCACTTGGTAAATGTTTCCCCTTGCAAGAGTTTCTTTTGTAGCATTTGTCCTGTTTAGCCTGTCTGCACTGCATAAATTTGGTTATTTTGGCTGTTGTAATTTTGTTATCCTTATTAAGCTTCCTCATTTGCATATTGATCCTGTTAGTCTCAGGAAGCTGATAAGCCATCTAGCTGTACTTGCAAAATACACAGAAAATGAGATATCTGCCCTGGAGGCTCTGAAAGCTGAGATTCATTGTGATTTGGATCTCTGTATGTCTGGCCTGTATTTTTTTTTCCTCTTCAGTGCTATGTTTTAGCCTACCTGACATCATTGCAGTTTGCCAAATTAAGATTAATTTTGCTCTGTAAATCCTGTAATTGCTAACTTCTGAGAAGCCTTGCTCTAGTTTGCTTGTATTTTTATTTGGATGAATACACTCCTTTTTCATAAGCTTAAGAATATTTCCAGCGGCAGCTGGCATCACATATGCTGTGAGTTTTTTTTCCTCCTTGTGTCAGTGTCAGTTTTCCATGCTGGCTTTCCAGAGGGATTTATTCTTTCAATCAAAAAATCCGCTTTTCTGTCTCTGTTGCCTGTGGGGCACCATGAAACTGAGTCTAACCATAGAGGACTTCGGGCCCGTTATCCTTTGCTCTTGCTTCCATTGCCATGGACTTTTCCCTTAATGGCCTACGTGTCCCGTATGGTAATGTAGGCTGGAGTACCGTCATCTGTTGGACCTTTAAGTCCTGTCCCACTTTTTTTTTCTTTATTGTAGCTCTGAGCCACATCTAGGCCGCTTTTCAACATGAGGTTGTACCACCTCTCCCTCAGCCTCGCCTGTCCCGAGGCCGTTTTGGGTGCTTTGGTATATTTACATATTATTTATGTCGCTGAAATGCTTGCAGACCCCTGTTTTGCTCTTGTTCTACTCTCTGCACAGTCACTGCTGCTTCTAACAAAGTGTTGTTCTTTCTTCCGTGATGCTCTTCCCCCCTCCCGGTCCGGCGTTTCCTCCTCCTCCTCCTGCAGTTTGACCTTGTCTCGCTCTTGTCTCCCTGTGCCCTTTTCCAGGCGTTCACATGGCTTCGGCTTCAGCTTCTATTATGTGCTGATGACTCACAGATGCACTCTGCACCTCCGAGGGTTTGTCGCCCAGCCCGGCGGCTGTTTTCCTCCTTGCCTCTTTCTCTTTGATTTCTCCATCAATCATTCAATATTTCACGCCCCAAACCCCAGGTGGTGCTTCCGAAGCTCTCTTATCTCCTGTCTTTTAAAGTGCTGCCATCTGATAGGTAGCTCTGTCCCAAAGCCTTCATGATTCTTTAAAAATTAATTTGGTTTACTTCGTGCATTTGAATCGCATGCAAATTTTGTGTACTCTTTATTGTCAATATATTTCTCCTTTTTCATCTCATCAGACAACTTCCCTAATGCATGTAAAGAGTTTTTACAGATGTTTTTCTTCAAAGTGGCTGTCTTGAGGAATTGTACTTCTGAAGTCAGTTGATAGCATTTGGTTTTAAAGGTGGCGTGAAGTGTTTTAGTTCCACTCTGAGAATGCAGCTGCCCTTATTTTGTAATTATTTTTGTTTTAATTAAACAGCCTAGATCTAGCTGTTATGAGCAAGTGGGATTCATAGCAACCTAGCTGAATGACAGGAGAAAGGATATGTATACATTATGAATGTTAAAATGTCTAATATAAAAGTAGCTGAGCATAATTCATAAGCCTGTCAGCCTGGATATGGGTTGTCTGTTTTACTTAAAATTGTCAGTCCTTTCCTCATGCTCCTTTTAACTACACTCCTACTCATAACAGCAAACCCAAACTTGGAACTGAGAAGGTTTTCTAATATGCTTATGTGATTGAAAAGGAGTGGAGAGCTTTGAGGTGATAGAGACACTTTCAGGGTGCTCAGCAGAGATTAATTATGAGCCAGTTCAGGAGGCACAAAGACAGACATCCTAGTGGATTCAGGTATGTTTTTGCTTTTCCTTCTCTTTCAAGTAGTACAAATTTATCAAGGCTTGGTTTTCCGTGGTTATATCTTGGATATCAGGTAACTGAAGTGGAGAAGTGGACTTGCTGCTGCATGCCACTTCCAAGGAAGAGGAGAGTGTATCAGGGTACACCCACCAGCCGTCCAGGGGTTGTGCAAGGCTCTACGTGCTGTTGCTGCAGTAACAACGTCAGATACTACCAGAACAATGTGTAGGAATGTCTGTCCTCAGTAGACTTGCTATCTGGGAAACTGGGTATTTTCAGTTAACCTCTAGACCTGTGAATGTAAATAGGCAATTTGTGTAAATTCCGTGTATTTTGATGTCCTCTTTCTGCACTTCTTAGGAGCACATGCCCCCTCATGTAAATAGCTTGGAGTCCCTGGTATACAGTAAGAGGGTTTATCTACAAAGGGCTTTTTAACACTGGGTTGCACTCAGAAAACATGAATAATAGATGCCATCTTTCCTTTATGTTGCATCATAACAGGAAGATTTAAAATGTTGCTCAACTTTGTGATGATGGAAATAGTTTTAAGCAATACCTGTAAGCACCACTTGAGGACCTTGCCTGTTTTTCAGAGAAATAATTAAAATGTTCTCACAGAGGCAATGATGGGAGGTGACTGCTGGAACTGGAGGTGTAAAGATTTAGTGATTTGTCCTTCACTTTTAATGAATACAGTTAATGCAGACCAAACTTAAATCCATGCCTCGTGCTACACTTAACACAGGAAACTTCCTTGCATGAGAACAACCTCATCTCATTGATGGGGTTTTATCTCCAAACATTGAGTTTCTCCCACATTTAAAATAGAGCAGTTATTTCTTCTGAAATGTGATAGTATCTAAAGTAACACGTTTATATATTTAGAAATAATATGAGTACTCTGGTTGGCCATGCTTTCAAGAATGGTTCACATAAAGGTAACAAAACAGAGTGACAGTGTAGCAAGGTGTATTTTTTATTTTGGTTGACACTCCTGTGTCTGTGAATCTCAGTGTTTGCCCTGGGATTCTCATGAAATCCATGTGTTGATGAGATGATATTCTGCTGATAACCTGTATATCCCAAAGCAATCTGAGATTGTCTAATAGGTTTTATATGCCTACAGTGCAGCACATGGGTTCTGTGGAAACCTGTCCAAGACTTTATTGGTACAATTCTTACAATAAAACCTTTGTGTTTGTTTCCTGATCGTTAGGTCGTCATGGTTTGGAAAACACAGAACTGTGCTGGAATGGAGCCACACATGAACACTTGTGTAAGGGATACATCACTGCTTTGCATGCAGGATGAATAACGATCATGATGTTCCAGTAGATGATGAAGAAAATACAATAAATGCAAATTAGAGTGGGAATTAACTGTCTCTCCAGCCAAATCAGTGTGATGTGATGCTTCTGGACCCTGACAGATCTTCCCTTGTATAGGATGTGTTGGTGATTGTTAGACTAGATGGGAACTTGTTTTCTTGCTGATTTACCTTACACTAACATTTTCTGTTTGGATGAGTTATTTTCCTTATCCATGCTAAGGAATATTTTGTTTCAGCTTAAGGAATCTTTCTAGTGTATATATTTATTACAACTTTGTCTGTGTGGGACCTTGGGTGTTGTTTAAATCTATTCCTCAATAAGCACTGAAGAGATCTCGTTCTTAGTAGTGTAGCTCAATCTCTTTTAGAGCATGATTACATATGGCTTTTTTTATCAATCTCTTTGATAGATTGATCTGTAGCCAGGAAGTCTAGTAGTAAAATGAACTCTTATAAAGTAACTTCTGAAGGTCTGTATTGCTGAGGGCAGATTCTTTTTTTTAGTTCTGAATTCTTAATGGCTTTGCTTCTCTTTGAGGTAGCAGTCTACTTCAAGAGAGCTGGAACTTTTTCCCTTTAGGCAGTGATAGGAAATAAGATATGAGGTGGATGGTGCCAGTAATAGAACTTAGTTGTTGCTCAGAAGAAATGGAGTAAGTGCTAGGGCCATGTATTACAAGGCCTGGTCCTTGTGATTTCAGTTGGTTTGGAATCAAGTCCCAAAAGGAAGAACCTGTGGAAATGGTGTGGGGAACCTGCTGAACTTGTCATGTGGGATGCTTGAAGTTTTTGGGGACTTAGTGGGCTATTTGTCATTTTTGCTGGGTTGACTCCTGGGACATTAGACTCTGGGAAAACAAAAAGGATGGTTGAGGAGAGAACCATAGGCAGCGTGGAGGAGATGGGAAGTCTTCATTTAAGAAGTTGACATAACAAAAAGTCCTGGAAAACTGAACTGAGAAGGTATGAACCAAAGTATGTCACTCTGCTAGTACACTATCACATCTCTTCCTGGATTGCTCATTGTGCTTGCTGAGCTCTTTATGGAAAGGAACTTATTCTGCCCTCTGTGGGAAGCTGTGTGAGAAGATTTTAACTTGTGAGGGATCTCTCCTGCAGGATGACTGTTCCCAAGGCAGTCTGTGTCATCATCAGGAGCTTGAGAACAGCCTGGGGAGAAAGAGAGGCACCCTTTTTTGGTGCAGCTTCCTTTATCTCTGGGTTTCCTTGGCAATTGAAGGTCCAGGTTCAGTTAGTACTTGTCTTACAAAGGTCACAACATACCGAGCAGAAGGGCATTGTGTTTTAGGCAGGTTGTTAGGCACTTCTGTTCCACAGGGAGGAAAAACCTGCTGGGCTTGATCTGTACTTTAGGAATATGGGAATTACCTGGGGGAGGGAACAGTCTGTCCCCTGCTGAGGTATCAGTGTAATATGGGATGTGATGGAACAGGCTAAGTGTCCCAGCTGCTCTGGAATAGTTTTGGTCATTACAGTAGAAACTGGGTGCTGCTGCAAGTCTTTTCACCAGGTAAGAGCACCCGAACAAATACTTGGTCATAACAAAACCATCATCACTGTGCCCCACATCAGGCGTGTGGGGAGAAATCTCTCCCATTCCACCTGAAACCCAGTTTTGAAACGTTGGAGTGTTGCTACTTGTGAACAAAAAGGGTGAAGCATAGTTGTGTGTTTGGTCACTGACTCCTCTCATTGGCTTGCAGTGTTGTAACAGCCTTGTATATATTAGATAGCTGTTGCTGCTGTCCTCGGGTGATGCTTCCAGCTGCACGGATTTTGGCCAATGAAGGACTGCCACGAGCCTGCTGAAGGTATACTTGACATACCTTTTTAATTTTTTTTCCATTAAAAGATAAAGTCAATTATAAGCTCAATAGGAATTGTCCTGTCTGCTCTATACACACACTGTGATGCAGTGTAGCAGGTTGCCAGTTAGCTGGTCAGAGCCAGCTAATCCATGTGAAATTGGGGAGCATTGGCTGAGTGTCAAAGCTGGATATATAAGGTATTTATGTATGCTGAAGGTTGTGCTGGTGTGTCTGTATTTCTTGAATAACAGCCATATGTAATGATTTTTGCAAATGCTGTGTTCCTCTGTGCCTCCTTAAAATTGTGCTGAAACAAAACTGGTGCTGTGCTGTGTGGCTCATGTCCTTTGGAGTAGCTCCTTTGGGGAGCACACAGACCTGTCTCTGTACCTTCTTAAGGGGATAAGGACTCTACCTCTGATCTCTCCTCCTCTCACTATTGCCATATGTAGAAAATGCAGATACCAGTTTTAAGATGGGATCATTTAAACTAATTCCTGTTTGTCACTTCTAACTAGAGCAGTAACCTGCCAGTTGCAGTAGAGAGTGTTTGGATTTAGGTTTTTCCCAGCTATTTATTGCCAGTTGTGTATGTAGAGGTCAGATACTATTGGTTTTCTCTAAGTAAGCAGATGAGAATGTGGGCATGAAAAAATACACCTCATGATGTAGTGGAAGGAGAATTGTTTTAGAGAAATTGAAGTAGTAGGTTAATGATGAAATATAATTTGTTGGTGATTAATATCTAGAAAGGAATGGGCATATTTTGGAGTGAATGTGGACTACCCTCCCTTCCCCCTCAATATTTTTTTCCATTTGTGTGAGGAAATAACTAAGGATCTGTAGATGAAGTTTTTTTCTCTGTAATTTTCTGTAACGTTGGGTGCTTAAAAGCCAAGTCCCGGTGTATTTTACTTCTGTGGGGCTTTGCTATCTCCTGTCACGGTGATCCCAGCGTCGCTGGGCTGTACGTTTCTGAAATATAACAGGGAATTACCTCATTTTTCCCGGAGAACTGGAAACCCTGTGCTGCGGCTCGACCAGTTCTCACCCCCGCGGCAGCACCTGCTGCCCCAGCACGGGCACAGCCAGCACCGCGTCCCCTGTCCCGTGTCCCTGTCCCGTGTCCCGTCCCCGCGTCCGCGGGGCGGTGCCGGTGCAGTTCCCGCAGCCGCAGCCGAGGGGCGCCCGCAGCCGGAGCGCTGCGGGAGGGGCCGGGGCTCCGCCTGGCGCCGATCCCGGGAACTGCGGGATCCGCGCGCTGTTCCCAAATTCCCGCGGGGTGTCCCCGGGCCAAGCGCGGCCTCCAGCGGCACCCGCGGATGTGCTCGGTGATGGGGAGTAGCCGCCGCAACGCTCAAGTTCCGCAGAACCCCCCACTTGATGCTGACTGACCTCTGGTGCTGTGCCCACGTGTCCCTTAGTGGTGTCACGGATCCCTCTTGGATCACTGATCTGTCTTGGATCACTGAGCTCTCCTGGATCCTCTGCACTGTGAATGGGCTTGTGAATGGGTTTCTCTGCTCGGTGTGGTGAGGGCATGGGCACCTGGAAGACTGGAAAGTCTTCTTTCCCTTGTTCCAAGTGGTGAGCGTGCGCTGCCGGAGCGATGGTGGAAAGACAGGAGGCAGAGATGGTGGGTGGTTTATGGATGTTTTATGTGCTGTCAGACTATAAAGTGATGTCTTTACTAGGGAAACGAGATAAATGGAAGTAAGTTGGGCGTATTGTGAAACTTGGATTACATGGCTACCGTGTGACACAGTGTATTTACAGATACAAGTAGGGTTTCTGTAGGATCACGCAGAAGCCTTGGTTCAGTCTCTAAATAATTACCACTTGCTGTATGCATTAAACCCCGAGTTTCTTGTCTTGTCAGTCAGTTGTTTCCAGAGAGTAACTCTGTCACTTGGCTCCAACACGTTATTTCTGTGCAGCAGTTCATTTTCCAAGACTGCCTTTCCCCTCGATGTTTTTTGCCTCTGCAGAGAGGTGGTTTCTCAGGAAAGCTTTCTGCTTGACATGGCCCTGGGAGCAGAAGCTTTGTGTAAAAGCCTTCCCAGGAATAAAGGCTTGTTTGTGGTTTCCCTGTAGCAAACAAAGCTGGGTCTCCAGCTCTTCACCTGCTTCACTCCTCAAGCCTTTGCGTTAGGACAGGGTCTGATAACAACAAGATTGTGCAGAAGGTGATTTCTATCATGTATTTGGAATCTAACGAGCAATGTTTTTGTTCTGTCTTTTTCCAGGAATTGAATGTAGTGTCCTTGTAAGCCATGCTTTGAAACGAGACCTCAGGAGTGGCACAAGATTTCTGTATTTGCTTTCTCTGTGTCCTCGGTCAAATGGCCTATTACTGCACTGAGGTTATAAAAACAAGCCATAAACCAACTAACCCTTGGATAAGTTTGACCAACAACAGAATCACATAAGCTTGTCATCAGCCAAGCTGAAATCTTTACCTCATAAAAACAAGGGCTAGCAGGTGTCCATGCACACCTCTAATGTCATTGAAGACACCTGGACAAACTCTTACTGAAGTTTTGTACAGGTGCCACTGGTTTAAATCTGCCTGAGTGAGAAGAGAATTCGCTGACAGTGTGCGTGGTGCTTTGAGGAGAGGCTTAGAAATGTGGTCATTCACCCTGTGGACCTGAGGGAAATGCTATTCTTGTACGAACAACATCAGGCCAGTGTTCTTGGCTGCGAGGCAGGTGTGTGAGCAGAGTTTCAGTTTTAGTGCAGGGCGTGGATTTGCAGGAAGGAAGTACAAACTTTGTTTCTGGAGACTGGAAGGATTTCATATGTTTTCTATTTAATGTGAAACAAGCCTGAGAAGTGTGGTTTATAAACTGGCGTTCCTGTTAATCTCTTCTTTCTGGTAATATTACATCTGTTGTGGACTCGCCTGGCTTTACTGGAGGCAGTGTTAGGAAGGCTGGAGGATCCTGGTGCTGGCATGCCTTGCTGGGACCAGCAGGGTGAGGTGGGTATGTCCCAGTGCTGGACTCTACCCTGGTGTCTGTCATCTGCTTGTTGCAACATCCTGTGCGTGCACAGGAGACAGGCTTCTGGGATTAACCTGGAACACAGACTGAACTGTTCCTGCTCACACCTCTTTTGGCAACTGTTGGAATTGAATACATACCCAACAAAAGAAATCAAGAAGCTTTTAAGCATTCAAAAACTCCCTCACTCTGCTCCTACTTTTCTGACCCTCGCAATGTAGCTCCCCTAACCCCTCTGCCAATCCCTGCTTCAGCTGTCAACTCCAGACAAAATCAGGAAAAAGATCTCGGATAGAAATACAGTGCAGGAACTCTAATCAGTGCAAAAACTCTAATCAGTCTTGGAAAGAAGGAAAAAACTCTGAACAGAGGGAAGGGCAGGTCAAGGAAACATGATTTTGGAAAAACAGTGCTGATTCTCCTGGGACTGTCTTGCCAAATGCCTCTGAAAACTGGCTTTTTGTTATTTAGAAAGGTACATTTTAGCTTGTAGTAGAACAGAAAAACTGAAAATGATCCTCAGGTGCTCAGAATCTGGTTAGTATTAAAAAAAGGTTTATACTGGCCTTCACTTGTGTTTAGATCAGTGTCATAACAATGGAGTGGTTAATAATGAAAAGGTCTATTGCACTTCACTACCATATTTTCAGTGCATTGCATTTGTCTGCTGTAAAATACCTTGAGATATATGTAATAATGAAACACTGAGCTTTCTTAGGACTTTTTGCTCAGCCCAGCTGAATGAAGTGGGTTTCCCCCAGCTGTAAAGCTGATAAAGGTGATGTGGAAAGGCGACAGCTGGGTGTCACGTTTAGCCAAACCACCGCTCTCACTGCAGCACAGGAGTTTTCCAGGGCCATTTGTCAGTAGCTTTTTTTTTTTTTTTAATAGCTAAACGGGTGTGTAAGAAACCTATGGTTTATTTATGTTTTTCCGCATCGCTATCGATTTGGGCCTCGGGCCTAAAGAGAGTTCGATTGAGAAAAACGTATCATTCGAGGCACGACTTAAAACATGGCTTGCATGCTCCCTGCGCGTGCTATTTAAAAAAAAAAAAAAAAAAAGGAAGGAAAAAAAAAAAGAAGGGGCTTTTCTGAGGCAGCGTGGTGTCCTCTGCAGCCACAGCGGTGCGGCAGCAGGGAGAGCAGCCACCTGCTCGCAGCACCGCCGGATCCCTCCCGCTGCCGCACACCGGGGGTGTCGGCGGTGCCCGTCCCCCGGGGGACCCCGCGGGGCTGCGGCTTCCCCCTCGCCCTGCCCCGGGGGCGGCCCCGCCGCGCCCCGCCCGCCGCCACTGCAGAGGGAGCCGGGAGCGGCCGAGGATGGCGGCGGCACCGCCGGCGCGGGAGCTCACGCAGAACCCGCTGCAGAAGACGTGGGAGCCCTACGACAACGGGCTGCCCGCGGGGCACAGCGCCCAGCGCGGCGGTGAGCGGGGCGGGGGGCGCGGTGTCAGCGGGAACCCCCCGGGCAGGGCGGGGGAGCGGGGACCCGCCGAGACCCCTCCCCGGGGCTGTTCGCCCGCGGCTCCCCCCGGCCCCGCGCCCTCGGCGCGGCTCAGTCGCGAAGGGGTCGGTGACCCGCCGGGGTCTGTCGCGATCCCCCCGCCCCCCCGTGGAGGGTCGAATCCCTGGATCTGTGCCCAGCGGAAGGAAAGGGAAGCTCAGCTGGATAGGAAGAAAATCTTTTCTAGTAGCTTTTGTTGCTGTTTTGGTTGTTTCTTAGACGCTCTGGTTCCAGGGAGCGTTTATATTCTTCAGAGTATATTCTTCTTGGAGAGAGGCCTAAAAATGTCACTGTGTTCTTGTTTTGGTTGTTGGTTTTTTGTTTTTGTTTTTGTTTTTTTTTCTCCTTCAAGGCCAATGCTGTATCAGCCCATCTGTTCTATGAGTTAATGACTTCCCATATTTTGAGGTGCAGCCAACCAAGTCATCAGCCTCCTGAGTCTTTGGCTGTGGCGCTTGTAAACCATAGTTCATTAACAAACTTTACCTCGCAGGTTGTTTCTTTTCCTCTTTCTTTCTTTCTCCCCCCCTTACTTAAGTAAGGTCCAGTTACTTAAGTAACTGAGGTCCAGTACACGGCAGTTTTGCGGACAAAAGGGGCTTTGTCGTGTTGAATTGTTTTTATTTGTGATGCAAAGAGGCTGCGCTGACAGAGCTGAGGCTCTGCCTGTGTGGCAGGAGTCCATGGGCTGCAGCTTTGGCTCTCTCTCAGCTCTTGCTTTGGTCCAGCCCTTGCTTAAAATAAAGGAAGAAACCCCCAGACTTTCTTGCTGTGTGCTAGGCAATCAGACACGTTTCTGTGGGAACTAAATTACTCCAGCATCTGAAACATGGTGGGTTAAGAGGAGATGAGTGCTGAAATAGGAAAAGGGTCAGAAAATGTGTATAAGTGCTTTTGTAAACATGCTAAGGAGAAGGCTTAATTTTAGCCTTAATGAGGCATCTCTTTCCAAACAGAGTAACATTTGTTAGAGCTTTGACACAGGTACTGTTTTACAAAAAAGTAAACCCCAAGAACAAAATTGCATATTGGTCCTGTGTAATCTGGTGATTTACAGAGTTGTCTTGGCAGAATTATTTAGCTTCTCTTGACTATAACTTAAAAAAAATTTCAGCTACCCGTGTGGGTTTTGTAGCATTCTATAATTGTAATGCCTAAGATCCATTATAATTTAAAAATCCTTTTGCTAGAAAAACAGATATGGAATTTATTTTTTTTTAATAATTTTGCACACATTTGCTCTTGCAGCTCTAACCATAACGTGTCTGCAGTCATTTGTGATACATAAGAATTACAGACAGCCTGGAGAGGAGCATGACTTACTCTTTCTAGATAAAACCATCTGTCTTGTTTCAAGAAACTGAGAACACTTCGTAATTTTCCCCATGCAAGGGTGTTGCAGAGTCCTTTATCCTCAGATTTCCAGGTATCTTGCATTGCCCTATGTTCTGGTGAGGGTGACCTGCGGGTGCTGTAGCTGTGCTGTTACAGCTCAGGATGGACTGTCCAGGCTGGGTGATGTGGGGCAGTGTTGGGTTGACCAGTTCCAGATCTCTGCTGCTACAGGTAACTCTGTCAAATGGTATTGTTCCAAAAATATGAGCTCAAGGTGGAAGTGGATTTGTTGTCCTCAAGTGTAGCTTTCCAGTGGAAGAAGTGAAGTTTGTCACTCTGTCTTCTGGGTTTCTCTGCTAAACAGGATGAACTCTCTCAGTCTCCTTTGGTTGTGTTTTTTATTTTCTCGTTCACGCTGATGGCCTTTGTCTGCACCACCTTTAGTCTTTATCTTTCTAGAAGGTGAGTGAGCAGAATCGCACACACTTCCAGTTGAGTGCTCGGCAGATCCATCTTCAAAGGGACTTACCCATTTTAGCCGGTTTTAGTGTGATTTTCTAAAAGTTGTAGCAACTGCAGTTGTCTGGGGAAGAAGAAATCTGTTGAGCTGTACCAGGGCTTAGCTGTCATGGGGCTTTGAGGAGCCAGTTCTTTTAGTCTGTGCATTACAAGGTCTTGGAGGAGTTGTTGTGTCCGTGTGCAGCCTACTGAGCAGACAGCTTTTACAGCTGGTGACACCGGTCCAACGAGGGTAACTGTTCTAATGACCTTTCAAACTCAGACTAGTGGGCAGTAGAAGTGCATATTTTTATTAATAACTGCCACTTGCCTTTTGTGGTCTTTCTTGGTAAGTTTTATCTGTAAATAGGTTGCATTAAAGCTGCTCTTGGCATCGGATGTCAGACTGCTTCGAGCTCTCAGTCAAGTAATGGGCTACAAATATGGACATAGAAAATAAATAAATAGGAAAGTATTCTGTAGTGAAAGTTGTTTTGAGTCTAGAAGAGGATGTTTATAAATAGTGAATTTCCTGTGGTTAAACATTTTTCACCCCCTCTACAGTTAATGACTTTGTTTCCCTACAGCTGCTGGAGTTTGGTCATTCTAATAATTGTCATTTGTTGCTTGTACAGCAGAAGGAATTTATGTTAGGTCCAAAAAAAAGTATCAAATTATTATCTCTGCTCTAAGGAGCTCTACCCTTTGAGCACACACTGCTTGTGTGTATTTGTGCTCCTAACCCTAGGAACTGAAGATGAAGAGGGAATGAGGTAAGGACAACACCCAGCACAGCCTGAGAATCAGGATATGTGATGAGACTGTCACTGTTGGCATCAAAGCTGTAGGAAGCAAATGGTTACTCCAAGGAAGTGGACGACAGGAGCAGCTGGTGGCATGGATGGCTAGAGGACAGATATGAGTTCTGAATCACTTGTACCCACGGTGATGTTATAAACTGGTGGTTTGGACAAAAAGAAGAGGGACAAATTGGAAGATAATGCACTTCTTAGATATAGGGAGGAGATGCTGTTCAGGAAGGGGAAATCATCCCTGTGGGATGCAAAGCAGGGTGACTGGTTGTCATCACTGATCGAAAGGAGACAATGGATTAGCAGTAGTTAAATTGGATAAGTGATGGGGAAAGCATGTAGGGCTAACCTTATTTGGAAGGGTGGTTGTGTTGGCAAATAGTCAAAGATATTTTTGTATGAGCCTCTAAATAGTACAAGGATTTTGGAGGACAGGCCTTGAATCGAAGGTTGTAGAAACAGCAGGAATCCTTGGTGCACTTCACACCACTAACCACAACAGCTTCATACAAAAAGCATCTGTCCTTAAAAGCTGACTTCAAAAATTTACCACAGATAAGGAATAAACAAAATCTAATTTTAGGTGAAAGGAGGGGACACCTGATAATATGTTTGCCAGTAGGTGAACTTGAAAAATACCAGCTCTTGTCTATGATTTCACAAGATCATGAGAGTTTTGAGGGCTGATGAAATGCAGCACAGCTGATTGAGATTGTTCCATGTCCCAGTTTGGTTTCACAACCTTCTTTTCCATTTGCATTATTTCACAATAGAGTCTAAGGGGTAAGAAATAAGCATGTAATTTCTTCTTTCCTTCACTGTTAAACTTCAGAATGGTAGACAGTCATAATTTTACACTTGAGCTGCACCTTGCTGTGTTGCCCACTAATATATAAGGAATTTTAAACTGAGATAATGACTTTGCTTCGGTTGCAACACTTCATTTTAATGCACTTTACCATTTGACCGTTTTCCCTCACTGATTGATATTTTGGGTGTGTTTTTTATATGTTCCCTCTAGGTGAGGGAATACAACGTGCATTTATTTTTGGTAATGCTGTTTATAAACATGCAGTCTTACATGTGTATATTACAAACGTCTGTTTTAAAGAAAAAACTGACTAAAATCTTAAAACATCTTTAGCAACTGATGGCACGCAACTCCTAAGTTTTGGTTTGCCATTCTGAGTGTGTGTTCCTCTAGCAAAATTAGAGTTGATGGCATATCCATAGGTTGGGGCTGTTGGAAAGCCTTAGGAGCTACATATGTGAAGCACTATTAAAAAATGAGCTTGTTTTCTGGAGACTAGATTGTGTAGAGATATTTCATGAGACGTTGACATTTAAAATACTGTCACTAGATTGAATATTCCTCCCCACCTGCAGTGAGTGTTGGCAACACTTTGTTGAGAAGGCTGTGGCTTAGTCAGATAAAGTGAAAGATAATTAATTTTTTAAATAGTTTTGAGTATTTGATACATCCTCAGAACATGGCATTTTGTTCTGGTCTTGACTTTTTATTGAGCTAATGAACAAACAGGATCATAAGGAGGAAAATAAACCTATGTCTGCTGTGCAGAGTCTTATGTGTGTTTTTGAGGATGCTATGCTGAGGTACATCAAAAACAAGATACCCGCTTTTTTTGCTTTTGGTTTTAGTCCTGTCATTTAGCTGTTAACATCTGTTTTGGCCAGCACAGGTACCTTTGGCTTCTACTTCCAAATACATGGGTATGTTTGTCACTAAGTGCCACCTGTGTAGGTGATACTGGACTACATGGTGGCCATCTAAACCAGAACATCAAACATTTTTTAGTGCCCTGAATTTTAGTTTGTGAACATTCATCTTCTTGTTAAAGACAAGCAGTAATGGGTGGTATGTGCTGTAGCACCATGTGCTGTGTAGTGTTGTTTACAGGGCTATGACATTATGTAAAAGCAGAGTATTTGGGATCATTGGGATCAGTGGTATTCCTCCTTTTGGTGTGCAGGGCATCTATCTTACTGGTGTCTTAGAGGAGAAGCACTCCCAGTCAGCCTGGCACCTGATCAGAGCAGGTTTGCCACTTGTTTGATTGGGATAATTCCCTTGGTTTCTGCTCTATGGCTACCACTAGATAGTGGTGCACAGAGCAATCAGAATAACAAGTGAGGTGTGCACGTTAAACCAGACACAGAGGGCTCCAGTAAAGGCAAGTTTGCTAGTGTTGTACTTTCTTTGAGGAAATTTGTGTAAAAATTTGAGTAAAAATGCAAGTGATGCCAGGCTGGCACACTGACTGCTTGGCAATGGGAGGAAACATCCCCTGTGCATGTTGTGTTGATCTGGTTTGCTGCTCGGTGAGAAGATTTATTACAAACCCCCGTAGGCAGTAGGACTTAATTTAGAAGTAGCTGTTGGTGTAATCCGTGAAGCAACTATTTAAGTGTGTTGCAGATCTCTTCATGGTGGCTTCCCAGCCCTTAGTTTTGCTCTAGTACAGGTTTATTGTTACATTACCAGAAGACAAATGTTCTGTGAGAAGGTTAAATTTGTGTGGCTGACCCCAGCAGAAGAAGAAAAAAAAAAAAAAGCTCTTGGTATAGTGTTAGTTGGTACATTCTGTCTGGAATGGGTAGAAAAGCCTGTTTTAGCACAGTTCTTTGCAGAACAGAAGGACTTGAGGCTGTGCACAGTGCCTTTCTGTACAGACCCTGGTTTGTCTTTTGTCTTAATTCACTGCTTATACTGAAAATCTGTTCAAAACTCAAACTAGGTATTTCGGGTGAAGAACCCTTCAAACTGGCTTTGAAGAGCAGTGTTTTCCCCTAAAATTTCTGGGGGCTCAGGCACTTCTAACATCTCAATACTTTATTTTACTGCCCTTAAAACTGGAAGCAAAGCTGTTAAGCTTAGTAAGCACTGTATCATTGGCACTTCATAGACTTTGTTTTCCCAGAGACTTCCTTTCCCCTCTTGGAGAGCGGTTCACTGCCTGAATTTATGAGAAAGATAATATTTTCTTGTCCCTTTTCCTCTTTCTTGTTTATAGGCTTTTGCACAGAGGAACTGGCTCTGAGGGCTTTTATCAGTGTCCTTCCGGAGACTTTGACATGTTTGGATGGATCTGTTTTGGTTTACATTTAGGTCCCTGTAACTTTCAATTCATGGAGTAATTGACTGTTTCATGGCTTTGAGGTTGGGTACCACTTTGTCTCCTCTCTCATGAAAAGTGCTGTATTTTTAATGGGTTTGGTTTGGTTTTATGTTGTTTTTTTTTTTCTTTCCAATGAGTATTTTAAGAAAGCACATCTGCCTTTACTAATCTGTTGGCTTTTTCCAATTTATTATTTGTGCAAATGACTTTGTGAGATGGGACTTTGTCAATCCAAGATTTGAGAATCTTGGGCAGTCACAGTGCTTTGTGCAACAGTTTAGTTATGCCTTAGAGATAAACCCTGAGATTTAATCTTTTGGAGTGAATGGATGTCACTGAGGAAATTGTTACACATGTGGATTGTGTAGAAATAAATTCCCTTAAAAACAGGGGGTGGAGGGAGCTGGTGGTATCTTTGCATCACTTTAATATCTATTTTCTTTTTAGGCAGTTCCTTGTAGCTGTGGTAGATTCATGCAAGGTATCCTTAATTTTGTGACATCAAAATGTTAAAAAACTTGTTATTTGAAAGGAAATGCCTCAAGGTTTTCAGTCTATACATAGAGCTCCTTCAACTTCCTATGCTGTTGGGTTTTTTAAATTAAACACTCTGATTATGAGTATTTCTGTACATATATCTGTATCAGATTATTGTATTTGATTGTGTAGAATACTTGTGCTTTATTCCCAGTAACAATCAAAATGAGCTCTGCTCAAGAGAGAATTTTATTGGTAATAATATTTAAAAGAGAAACAATAAGTAGTGAATACCCTGTTTTACTATAATAAGGTGCATCTGTCATGCTTGTTTTGTTCAAAAGCAAGAAAAAGTTGAGCAGTGTTGAGGTCTTGTCTTAGAGATATAAAAATTAACTAAAAATTGCCTACACCTTGCTGTTTCCTTTCAATGCAAGCACTGAACTGAGGTGCACAGGTGTATAAGATGTCAGTGTCTTTATTTTTTGTATGCAAATATGTAGATTTCTTGTTTCCTGCCTGTATACAACTCAGGTGTCCAGCACTGCACTACCACTGAGTTGCCCTTCCAAAATTCAGCACAGCATAGGAAACCTGGTTAGGACCACTTTACTCCTGTAGAATCCCCTGGAATACTGAGGCACAGTGCATGAGCTGCTTGGATGGTCACTTCTTCAGAGAGCACACAGAGACTAATTATTGCAGTAATATTTCCACTGCAGTATGAGCCTTTGCTTTGTGGGGATATTAATGGTAAATCCTGATTTTCTGTGTTTCTGTTTCAGTATGTATGACGAATTGCCCTACTCTGATTGTCATGGTGGGTCTCCCAGCAAGAGGAAAAACCTACATCTCGAAGAAGCTGACACGCTATTTAAATTGGATTGGAGTGCCTACAAAAGGTGATGGGTTTACTTTTGTTTACATCAGAAGGACAGGGCAGGCATTAGGTGTTTTAAAAACCCGATTTCCAGTAATTGACTACTTTAAAATCCTGCTTTTGTATTTTTAAGCAATAACATACACAGGCTCTCTGTCCTATTTAAGTGTTAACCAGTTTCTTGCGACTATTTATTTACCTCCTTGTTCTACCAGGTGCCTAAATCAACTCTTTTTTCCCTTATTCCTTACCACTGCCCTTTATTTTGGTTTATTTAATTTTTTTTCCCTGCTATTCCTTCCCCATTCTTTATGTGGGTAAAGATGAATCTTGTTTACAAGCAGTTGAGCAGTCAGCACTTCTGGATTTAACTTCCGACTTCTCCGTCATTTTTTCTCTGTGAACTTTGTCCCACATGTAATTCTCTGTCCTCTTCTTTGTTTAACTGCATTTGTGGAATGACTTACAGTTTTTTGTGTAAATATTAAGAGCCCAAGCAACTGAGGCAGCCACTTGCCAGTCGTTATCACTCTCTTAAGGATTTATATCAGTGTTTTGAGCAGGAAATGACGGTTCAGGTTGGCTGTGCCAAGGACTTGGCTGTCCTGCCTCATTCCTGTGCTCCTGTGGTATCTTGTGGGCCCAGACTGGCAAGTAAAGAAGACCCAAGTCCATTGGAGGGTCTGAGCAGCCTTTGCCTTCTCCTCTGTCTCTGTAGAATACAAAGAACAGAAAGTTTTAGTGTTCTGTGATCCTGTGTCCTGTGCAGTAATGGTAGCTTTATCGTTATGCCTAGTTAATCATTTAAATAACATTAAACATATGAAATCATACTGAAGTTTTGGCTGGATATTCAGAGATGTATTTCCTAGTAGCTCTAAGAAGTCAAGATGAAGAGTTCTGACCTATATTTAAACTGCCTCTTGATTCTAGGGTATAGCTTTTTGAGTTGGCGTTTTCTTAAGCTTTTAGAAACTTGCTTGATGTGCTTTATTTAGAAGAGACATTATGGAGGATATATTATATTGTTTAAGTGTGAGAATTTACAGGATGTTTACAGGATTTAAATTATCACTGGAGTTTGACTGTTTCCACACAGTTTAACCCTTCTGAGCAGTATCAGATACTTGGAGGGTTCAGTTTTATCTGTTAGGCTGAAATGGAATAACAGTCTAACTAGTTTAGCCTATATCCAAGCTGATAAAATATATATGATATAACTATGCTTGTATGTTAGATACACATTTAACCTAAATTTATGTAGATATGTTAAGTTTATGTCATTGTGTAGAGCACTTCACTGTGTGAACTTTGAAAAGCAGGAGTCCAATATTGGACAACAAACTACATATTGTCCACATCTGGCTCATGCTTGGTTGAATATATCCCAAATACAGTAAAATAGGTAGGTGTGGTTTGCCTCAGTTACAGGAAAAGGTCCATGGGGTACTGTGAGCAGCACCTCAGAAAACACGTGCACTTGTGCTTAATGAAAACTAGAGCACTGCTGCATAATTTAAAAAAAAATATACCACATAAAGTTGCCATATGAGCTTCCATCCTAAGTTGCTGATTACTGTTTGTCTTTGTTAGAAAGGATGACTTGGGATTTTCTTGCAAAACCACAGAGCCTTCCTGTTTGTGTCATCAATGATGCAGTTGTGCTGGAGTTGAAGTCAATGTGAAACCCCTCAGTGCCTGACTGAGGGAATAGATGACACGCTGCCTAATGCTTCCAGCTGATGGGACTGAATCAATACAGGATCAGTATCTAGTAGCCCTAACATCTGTTACCCTTTGGCTCTTAATGTCTTAAAATTAGTGTGTGCTTAATTTAAGGAGTGTTCTTGTTCTCTGAGACAGATGGTTCAAATTAGGAGGTTATGTAAACCAGAGGAAAAGATAAATGCCATCTTTCCATGTAACATTAAGCCAGCTGGAGAGCTCAGGAGCAGAAGGTGGGGGTAAATAGCCCAGGGTTGGTGTTAGTTGAATCATTTCAGCCATCAGTTCTGTGTTTTCTTCCTTCCAAAATCCTCTGTTGTTTAGAATGTGAAATGGTTAAAAATACAGAGGACTTTTGTCTGGGCTTCTTGAAGGAAATGAGGTCAATTAGATGCCTGAACAGAATTGTGTTGCAATGTGGTTTTTAGATACTAAACCTTGGAAGCTTTTTTGAATAGTTGTGGCTGTGTGGTAGTTGTGATACCGGTTAATTTTAGGAAACTTTTTCCATGGGGATGGATGCTAATAATAAGGGCAAAAGATTGTCCCACTAGATAGCACTTTTCCTTTGCTGTGCAGGACCCTCTTGCAGTAACTATTTCTTCCTATGAAATTCATTACTTTTGATTTTTAAAGGTCTATTGCCTGACAACACTGGCCATCTGATCTTGCATCTTCTGTTTTTCTTACCAGGACCCACCTTTTCATGTGGCCAATGATCATTAAAACCATCACAGAAATAACTTGGATTGTTCTGCAATCCATGCCATGCAGTTGGCCATGAAAAATTCCATCAACATTGCTGAATTCAAACAAAACTTGACTTTTGGGGAAATAAGCAATGTTTGTATCTTTATCCTCTGCCCCCAATCCCAGCAGCAATCTGTATACAGCAGCTGGTTCTTGAGCTGTTTTATTCTATGTCTTTTCTTTTTAATTACAGCTCTACAATTGTGTCTGTTGCTTCTTTTCCTCTTTCCAGAAATGAAGTCTGCCAAATAGCTGTACCTTGGCAGCTTCTCAAACAGAATACTTCAGTGTGATCTACTGTTACAAAAAAAAAAAAATAGAAAAAGCTTTGTAGTTCAACAGAAAAAAAAGCTATAGGCCAGAAACAACTTAAACATTAATTGCATTTCAGAGACCTACTTTCAGAGCCGTTGAATGAAATTAATTAGGGTTCAGTGTCATTGTCTGCTCTGTAGCAAAACAGAGCTGCCTTGCCCTAATGCCATACCCAGTATTGTGACATGTATGGCCATGAACCTCATGGACCTTTGCCCCAGGAACAGTTTTCTTTGACCACTGTTAAGAGCTCACAGTAAGATTATGTTCCATACTTAATGCTGATTTTTTTTTTTTAACGTTTTGGGGGTTTTTTTTTGTTTTTTACAGTGTGAGGGTTTTTTTTAAATAAATAGAACAGGGGTTGTGAAATAGAATGTACTAATCCTTAAGGAATAGAAGTATTTGAGTGGGGTTCTGAAAACAAGTTTCCACTGCTCAAATTCTAAGTTTTGTTTATCAAAAGCAAGATCGATTAGTTCTTTTTAGAACTCTTCCTTGCTTAAAGAAGAGTTCTAAGTTTTGGGAGGTGCTACCAGAGTACTGTTTAACTGTGTATATATACAGAAGAAAAAGCTAGTAATCATAATTATTAATAATTATTAATGCTAGTAGTCATTAGTAGTCCTTCGTAGACTTTGAGTAACCCCTGTAAAGGAGGAAAAGAGTTTCTTTTTGTTGTCCAGGCAAACTGGCAGAGGCACTTCAGTATGGCCAAGTCACTCCACTGAAACTACCTACAGCCCAAATATTCTTTAGCCATTTCCATGATTTATTGTTGTCTTCGTATTCAAAACCCCTCAAAACACAGGAAGTAGTATGATATGTTAGCTTAATACGTGCTAAGTTATTTTATCCTTGCAGGTGGTTTGGTTTCAAAGTTGTCATAACTTTTGTCCTTTTTCCATGACTGTTGTTAGTTCCCACTAACACTGGTTTTCTCCTGGCAGAGTTTAATGTGGGTCAGTATCGTCGAGATTTGGTGAAAAAGTATAAATCCTTTGAGTTCTTCCTGCCTGACAATGAAGAAGGCTTGAAAATCAGGAAGTAAGTCTTGATTATGTTTGGTACACAATGCTACTTGTATTAAAATGATGTCCTGTGTAATTTGCTCTTAGAGATGGATTTAAGTTGCATTTTTGTATGCTCAAGAAGGCCCTTAGGGAGACTGCAGCATGAAAGGACAGGGAGAAGAAATTCTAGAGAAGCTGGAAAAGTGATTTTTTTAGGCTGATTAAAATTTGGAGAGAAGGTTGATTGCTTCTTGATTCCTTTTCACTAGGCTATGACTACTGTTATTCCTGTAGATATTCTAGGATATTTTCACTCAAAACAAAGCAGTTTTAGCAAGTAGTTACTTCTTTTCCTACCCTTTTTAAGGTATCAGTTAATGGATGTGACTCTTTCTGCTGCCTAATTCCAAAAATGCCATTTTAGAGCTTTTTTTTTTTTATCATAAAAAGAAGAGAAAAAACACCACATAACTGCTTTTCTTTTTGGTTTGCATACTGAAATTTTTCACCTGGAGCACTTTGAATGGATTTGTCATTACCTATTCAAATGAGCAGGAATCAAACCCTATAATTTTCTCCCTGAAATTGTCTTTTTGTCCACCATGCAGGTGCCTCATGCAGTCAGTCAATGCACTGCTTCTAAAATTGCCATGTTTTGCTAATGCTGTGCAAAGCAAGGTCAGAACCAGTGTGAACATCTGTGTCCACATGAAGCATTTGAGTCTCTCCTCATCTGGAAAGAGGCTGTGCTTCAATGTAGAGACAGACCTTGAGAAGAAAGGTTAGATGAAGAGAAAGATCTCTTGATTTTAATTCGACATTGACTGTACTTTTTAATATGTTCAGGAAAGCATTTAAGAGCGTGCAGCACGAAATGAGAAGGAACAGAAATTTGAGAGGAATGGAAATATTTTTTTTATTTAGGCTACATAAAATGTGGACTGGTTTGTTCTTAGTTCAGCTTCAGCTCAAGCGCCAAAAATGTCTGGATTTTCTTTTGTGGCTTTCCCTCCCCTTGTCCTCTCTCTCCCTTCCCTTTCCCCCTCAGCAGCCCTGAGTGCTGCTAATGCCAAATAGAACAACTTGCATAAGAACCTCCTAATCTTTTGGGACTGAGGAGCAGCTTTGAGAGGTGCATTACCCTTGCAAGCCACTACCTTTTGCTTACAGGTAGAACCAAACCTTTTAATGTGCCTCCGTGTCACCTCTTAGACTAAATGGTGAGGGATATAACATGAAAAAGGGCTGAGTGAGCTAATCTGCCTGCTTAGCAATGAGTAAAAAGGGTTTATATTTATTCAGTGAAGATTTGACTGTTGAATCTCAGCTCCTGACATCTATTAAATGTGCTAATGTGGAAATACTGTCAGGATTGGAAAGCCTTCATTTCTCTTTTAAGATAAAGCTGTGCATGCAGAATGTGGTAAATAGAAGAGTTATGAGTTTCAGTCTGGAAGTCAAAATCGAGGAGTAATGCATAGAAGGGCTGTTGAAATGGTCAGGCTTTTATGTTGGTACTGCAAAGAGACTGCACTTACTGGAAATAAATGGGGCTTTGTTCTACTAACAAGTAAATCATGTACAATGTTAATGTTGCCCTCCAGCATTATTGATGTGTTAGGAATCACAATGGACTTTGAAGATGATACTAATTCTGTGGACATAGGAAAGTTGCAAATGAATGTGTTCTTGTTCAGATTTACCACAAGTGTAGGGGTGGGGTTTTTTGGTGTTTGTGTCCTTAACTGCCTCCAGCACTAATTACACTGGGTTGGTGACTGCAATAGGATGTTATTTTCACCCTAATACTTGATGCTGACTTTGTTTTACTCTCTGTTTCAACACGTGTTTTTTACATAAGCAGTTTTCCCACAATAGCTCAAAAGAGAAGAAGTAGATTTGTGAAAAATAGTTGTCTCTTCCTGTTAACTTAGGGCCACAAGATAAGGGCCTTAAGTTGGCTTAATTTATTTATTCCCCCCCCCCCTTTGAGAACCAAATTAAGAAGCAAATATCTGAATAGCTAATTGGGAAAAGAATACAGTTGCAGGGATGATTCAGTGATGTTACTTTAGATCAGTGAAAGTTTATCCTGGTCAGCAAAGCTCTAGTGGGTGTTCTGTGGTGATGTAAAGTTGTATCAGTTACACAGAGGAGCCAGATGAGGTGACCATGTTTCCTTGGTATGACTTGGTTGTCCTCGGTTGGTTTTTCCTATGCTTGGAGGGGGACAGTGCTTTTGAGATAAATTATCTAATATTTGCATGACTTTAGCTGTTATTTGACTTTTACTGTCTCTCATTTTTAAGACAGTGTGCCTTAGCAGCGCTGAATGACGTCCGGCAGTACCTCAGTGAAGAAAATGGGCACGTGGCTGTAAGTTTCTTGTTGAAGACACATTCTTGAGATGCTTCTGTTCTTAACAGTGTGTGTCTGCTGGATAGTACACAGACTGAGTAATTCCAATAGCTCTTCAGTTTATCAGATTTTTTTTTTTTGGCAGTTGTATGTTAGATCTGCCCTGTTGCTGAAAGGAGTGCTTAATTTCAAGGTGATGATGCCATATGAGCAGCAACCTTTGATTTGAGGGGTTAGCTGGGAAGAGGGCAGCAAGAAAAATGTCCCTCTTCTCTCCATGTTGTATAATGTACTGTTAAACACATCTGATGTTTTGCTTGCACCTCTGTTTCTATTTGATGATCTGGTGTTCCAAGTGGAAGACTTGCTGAACAAAAAATATCCTCTGTATTGCTTGGCAGTTGTGTTACTGGCATGAGAAATCTCTGAAGAGAGCAGGAGAAATGTCATAATAAATTGATGCATACCTGAGTATTTAATAATGGGATGCAAAGCAACAGCTCTTCAATTATTGTCATTGCATATTCATTCAGATTAATTTGCGTAATGTTTTTCTTAAGTCTGCTGACACAACTCTGGTGTTTTCATTAACTAATCAGGGAAAACCATTAACTGTAACTGTAAATTCTGCTGGAGACACAAGGGAAACGTTATACTTTAGCAAGCTTCATTCTTAAATAAAACACTGATATGTTCAGAGCTAAATGTAAGTCCTTAGAAGAATGGCTGCATTGATCCATGGGCAGGATTTACAACTCGTGCAGATCTTCTGCCCATTAAAGATTTTCCCTTGCATTTTGAATTGTAGATTCATTGCAGCATCTTTTTTTGTGTAGTAGAAGTTAAAACCTATCCAGTAGTATTTAATGATGATAGTAGGCCAGGAGGAAGATTCTGTCCTTTATTATGTGGTAGGTTTAAATTCTGGTTACTCCTTTCAAACCCAGTGTTCTGCTAGTAATGCATTCAAAATATTACTGTTTTTAGTATTTAGAAAATAGTATGTGTAAAGTAGGAATGTCTGCTTTCCTCTTGAGCATGTTGATGTGGTGGGGTAGAGGGAAGGGGAAGTGTTTCCGTTGCTTTCCTTTACGTTGTGGGACTTTGAACCCTTACTTTTATTATCACTAACAGGCTGTGATGCTTTTTAAATGCCTTTCTCTCTCTTCTTGTAATTATTCCTAGGTCTTTGATGCTACAAACACAACTCGAGAACGTAGAGAAACTATTTATAAATTTGGTGAAGAAAATGGGTATAAGGTGAGTCAGAAGCAAAGCAGTTCTGAGCTAATGCCTGGACAAGTAAGGCAGGGATAGTTTTGCTCTTATCTGTACCCTGAGTTTAAGAAGTGCACTAGCACAAGGCACATCCTTCTTAGATGTTTATTAATAATGCATTTTGTGTTCCCAAAAATTTTTTTGAATTAAAAGCCATCCCATCCTCATTTTCCTCATCTGTCACATTTGTACTGTTTGGAGCTGTTTTGTGCTATGGCTTTAATTCTGTCGTCCTGGACCTGTAGTTCTGAGTGTACTGTCAGCAAGAACTATTTAAAATACGGTTCTTTGTGCAGTTCAGACTTTTGCTGCAGAAACAGGGAAGGAATTCTGTGTTAGTTCTGTACAAACCAAAAACTGTCTGTGGTTTTCTTCCTTCTGTCCAGGATTGTTTGGCATTTAGCTGTTCTCCAGTAAAAATCCATTTCCTCTAAACTTACATCTCCATAAAGCTTTGACACAGCAAAACACAAACCTCTCTTTAAGGAGGCTACTCCATTAGCTGAGAGGCTTCTAAAGTATTATTTCAGAAGCATTAGTTACTCTTTGTTTGACTGAACATGCATCCTCTGCATTTATTTCTTCTCCTTCCATGCTGCATTTTTTTTTTCTCACTGAAAAATTTTTCCACTCATAAGCATTGTTGGGGAAAAGAGTATAAAGAATGATGCTTCATGGAATGGTCAGCCGGGAATTTCTGATGAGAGGGTCTGGAGAAACTTCCTGAGTAAATGGAGGGAAGTTTAACATAGGCCACTGCTAAAAAGGCCTCAGCATGGAAGTGGGCAATATGCTGCCTGTGTGTGTTAGTCTCCAGAGCTTTTTTAATGTATTCTTCCTTCCTTCTGTTCATGTGACTTCCATTTGGACTGCAGACTTTTTTTGTGGAGTCAGTGTGTGTTGATCCAGAGGTCATTGCTGCAAACATTGTGGTGAGTATTGTGATGGAGGAAAGTTTGCTTTAACCTCTCAGTATTTTTAGAAGTACATTATAAGAACTTCCAATAGAAGAAAACTCCCACGTTATCTCCCATTAGTGGAACAGTTTGCATTTATTTTCCATGTGAATGTTACTAACTCAGAAGTTTAATTTCTCTGAAGAATACTTATTTTTGCTTTACATGTATTTTAATTACTTCCAGACAAAGCTTCTTGTTGTGTTCTCCCCCTTCCTATTTCTTTAAATGTCCATGAAAAAGGGAAAGAAACTTATGTACTGCTCTCCTGGTTTTATTTTAAACAGCAAGTGAAGCTGGGTAGTCCTGACTATGTTGATTGTAGTAATGATGAAGCAACAGAAGACTTCATGAAAAGAATAGAGTGCTACAAGAACTCATATGAGACGTTAGATGAAACTCTGGACAAGTAAGTGATGAAACAATACTGTGATCACAACTGGTGATCCAGTATTATTAAAATGTTTTCTTCAGGGTTAGAGCATCCTGTAGTGGGGATTAGGGCTTCCAAGTCATGTTTTTTAATGGCTTGAGCTCTCTTTCCTTTGGCAAATTAGAGTGAGTTGACTCAGGGACTGTAGCCTGGAAACTTCCTTGTTTGAGGAAAATTGACTAAAAAGTCTACTCTGGGATAATATTCTTTTTGATTTTCCCACTTGGAGAATGGTAGGATTCTTCTGGGATAGAACTAGTGTTTAGGATTTATTCCAGACTTGCTATGGTGGTTGGTTGGTATGTAGAGGAGACTTGAGTGATTTATAAGCATAACTTAATTGGTTGGCATGGTTAAGATTAATTATGAACACATCACTCTTAAAAATGTGACTTCTAAATTTATTTATTTGTGCTTGCAAATTGCCCTGCAGATGCAGGACTGTGAGAAACTGTCTTAGCTAGGTTATTTATCCTCATGCCAAAGCATTCTTCTGTTTCTCATTAACTTTGAACTCTTGAAAGTAAGGTAGGGATGAACCATACGAGGAGTTTCTCTTGCTACACTCCAGGATTTCAGAGTGGGATTTGGGGCTGCAGTCATACCAGGTGATCCTGGGTTGTTCCAGGACCAGAGCTGCAGAGAAGGCTGAGCTGCATTTTAATGTAATTGGGTGTAAGCAGCGTGAAGCTGGTTCAATCGGCTCAGTTCACGCGTGTAATTTCTGTGATGGACCTAATGGTTGTGCCTGGCTGGAACAGTAATGATTAACTCCAAAGAACACTAGCAGGGATGAGGTGATGCTCGTTTCTCATCACCTCCATTTGATTTTAGTATAAGTTTTCATGTTTCACTGTGGTATGAGGTCTCAAATGCATCGCTAGAAACCAACAGCGGTAATTTTCAGCTTATTAGACTCTTTTCCTTGTGTAAACTAGAGGCTACTCTAAAATTATAGCTCAGATGAGAAAGAATAAGCAGTGAAAGTTGAAATTATAAGCTGTCTGATGCTGAGAGAAGGTAGTGGTGGGGTAAATTACAGTACTGTTAATAAGTAGTTGTTGCTGGAGTGGTTGAGAAAATGTCTTGCTTCAGACTCGTCCCTGGTCCTTCTGATGCCCTGGTTTTTCTGGAGGGATTAACTGAGATGGGGAAATAGTGACTGTGCCTTTTGGCCCTGAGTGCAATCAGACACTGAGGGAAGGTGTTTGTAACCTGGAAAAAAATATCAGGTATTGTGAAATAGCTGGATACCTTATTCAACTGTGGTAACTTCAGTGACTCCACTGAATCTTTCTTTCAGTGGGAGGGCTGTGTTTCGCCAAGAGTAGGATCTAGATTTGGACAAAGTGCAAGTAAAGGAAACAGAAAAGAAAGTTATGTGAAAGGAATAGAGTTCATCCTGTACCTTTGGAGTATTGCGTTGTTTCTTAGGACTAATGCATATTCCATGGGTATTTGAGGATTTTTTTCATTTCTTTGGCTTGTTGCCCCTTTGTTTTATAATGAGAAGAGAGGTTGGAAAGATTGTTGTACGTGCTAATAGAAACTATGTGGAAACTTACTACTTTTTTTTTTTTCCCCTTTTATTTGCTCATGAAAGGGATCTTTCTTACATTAAAATTATGGATGTCGGAAGGAGTTATCTTGTGAACAGAGTGATGGATCACATCCAGAGCCGGATTGTCTACTACCTCATGAATATCCATGTGACTCCTCGGTCAATCTACCTCTGTCGACATGGAGAAAGTGAACTCAATCTGAAAGGGAGAATAGGAGGAGATCCTGGGCTGTCTGTCAGGGGGAAAGAAGTACGTACCTGCTGGACAAGCGTGACGGGGTTTTGTGTGGGTCTGTGCTGTGTAATTACAGCTTTTTTCCTCTACAGCCTTTCCTCTTAGCATGTTTAAGAAGGACTTTTTTTAGTTGCGTGTTTGCGTAGTGGAAACAGGGTGGACACTTTGTGTGTTGTGACTTGGTATGTACTCTTTTATCTGTTTGTCTTTCTGTTGGCTGAAATTCCTCTTTATCCTGCAGCACAGAGCAGTTGGCAAGAGGGCTTTATTTCTTAACTGTATCTTTGTAAAATCCTGACTAGTTGTTGGATAATCGGGAAAATACACAAGTTAAAGCTGAAAGGAAAATTCCTGGAAATGAAGTTAGGAACCGCAGAAAACTTGTATTTTCCTTGTACTACTTTTCTTTCCTCTCCTCTCGCACTTGGATAATGGAGTGTGTTGTATTTCTTAGCGAAAACTTTGACAGTATTTTGGAAAAGTTATAATGAGTTTACAGAGGCTAGAGCCCATGTATTCCAAAGGGAACACAGTGTGTTGGCTCTGAGCCCTCATCCAGTGTCTCATGGTTTTTCTTTCAGTTTGCCAAAAGCTTGGCACAGTTTATTAATGAGCAAAATATCAAAGATCTGAAAGTTTGGACGAGCCAGATGAAAAGGACGATTCAGACTGCTGAAGCCTTGGGAGTGCCTTATGAGCAGTGGAAGGTTTTGAACGAGATAGATGCAGTAAGTTCTTCTCTTTAAAGTGTCTAATAAGTTGCTTTGATTGCTAGGGATGAAGGAAGTACTTAGTATTTTAATAATATGCCTTTTATGGGATGGAAAGTCATTGAAGCTGCTTCTAGAGGCTGGAAAAATTGTCATTAATTCCTGTTAACAAAGCTAAGCATTTTATTAAATTTTGCCATAGTTAATTTATTCTTGGTGTGTCTTTCCCAGTAAAACATTTCCCTGCAGAAACCAAAATGTTATGAAATTTTGGGTAAGTGGGGGTTGGAAAGAAGTTTAGGGTAGGTGTGGCTTGCTAGTTGGCATTTTCCAGCTGCACCTCTGAGATATATAAGCAGGCTTAATAGATGAAATGTGACCTTGCTTGCCCATGTATGTAACTTCACCTCTATAGGGATTTAATGATTCCTTCTAACCACATCTGAGTCCAGCTGAGTGTCCTGTTTATCACGTGTGACAATTTTAAGTGTCAGAGTAACAAAATGAAATTGTTAAAGGTTATTTATACATGGTTTTATTTAACAGTGATATCTGCTTTTGGCACTGCTGGAAATACATGGGTTTTAATTATTTTCATAACCTACAGGGAGTGTGTGAAGAAATGACATATGAGGAAATACAGGAAAATTACCCGCTTGAATTTGCACTGAGAGACCAAGACAAATACAGATACAGATACCCTAAAGGGGAGGTATGCTATTTTTAATTTTTTAAGGTGAAGGGCTTCCTTGTCTTCTTGAAGACATGCATGCTGGCCTTAAGAAAAATAAATTTTAAAATTAATGAAAAGGGTATTTGTTGTACTTTCTCCACAGGAAAATACATGGGAGCTTGCAACGATCGAGCCCAGACCATTTAAATTGATTCAGGGCTTGAAAAACAGAACAATAAATTTAGAAAAACAGTGGAGAGCTTTGATCTTGTGGGCATGGTTCCTGTGCTGGTCCTGTAGTGATAAAGCAGGAAGAATTGCAAGGCTTCAACTGTTGCATATGCAAAAACACTGCCAAGTTGGGCAGTTTCTATTCATCCTTGCTCTTGGTGATGGCTGTTTTGCAGGCAGCTCTGGATGAAATGCTGGGGGAATCTCAAGTCACGTTGGTCTTTCACTTTATTACACTCCTTGCCTCTGGGAAAATCAGTTGCTGACAGCTTTTCTAAAGCAACCCCATTACAGTGCAGCAATTACCAGATGGTCACAGGGTCTGTCTGTGGGTGCTGAAGGCTGGGGATCCTGGGCAGCAGGGTGCAGGAGTAATTGGACCAGCTGCTCGCTGTTTGTGTCATGGGGACCAGAGCTCTGTCATCATCTTCCTCAGCAGTCAGGAGCAATCACTGTGATAAGAGCAGCGTTCCTGGGAGTGTGACCCCGGTTTTACTAATGAGGCAGTCATTAAACTGCTGAGTTCTCCTAATCCGTTTGAACAAGGACTGTTTGTTTTTCAAACCGGTGCCGGTGCCGTCCTCCGGGATGGTGACAAACATTTCAAACTCCCTCAGTGCCTTGGGGTGATTAGTTGAGCTCAGCCGTTAGTCAAAGGTAGATTTGTGTGTTTGTCAAAGGCAGTTTTGTGTCCCTGGTAACAGTCTGAGGGGGTTTGTACAGCTCACTGGAGACCAGGGGCTTCCTCTTGCCCAGGGCTCAGTCAGCAGGGCCACTTTCCATCCTGCCCTGGGACCAGGTGTGGTCAGTCCCTGTTCTGCTGGGTGATGTGTCGAGTTCTCTGCATTTACATTGCATGACATGTTTTGGAAGTATTGTCTGTACCGTGGACATGAAAATTGACTTAATCATGCACAAGCAGAAACCCTGCTGTTTACCAGCAGCAACTTTCCTGCAGCAGATTCCCTGTGCCCATGCAAGAGCATCCATTCTCCTCGCTCTGTGACTTCTGGTGGGATGGTGGCTGCTGTCACCAGGCCACTTCAACAAGCCCTTGGTTTGTTTTCAAAGGGCAGGCTGAACAAGTCGGGCTCTGTAAGGTCTTTGAGTGCTTACTGTAGGCTGGGCTTCCCAGATTTTTGCTTGGAAGAGGGATGCTTTTGAAGATGAGGTATGGAAAACGATGTGCAAGACTTAACCTGTATATTTGCAGATGATGTGAATTAAATTTTAGGGATTTTGTGGAAATTCTTGATCAAAGTGGCTAATTTAATAAAGGTTTTCCATGAGGGAGATTTATTTTATGTGTCTGCACTTTGATGGTCTGGAAGACCCAAACTGTGTGCTCAATTTAAGAAAAATTATTATTGCAGTGTTTGTCTGTGCACTAATATATAGAAGATGACTAATATGAAAGTAAGATCCCCTGTATATACATACACTGTTCAAAGAGTTTTCCCTTTTTAATGTGCTGTGTATTTCTCCTCCCCACCCAGTCCTATGAAGATCTTGTTCAGAGGCTGGAGCCAGTAATTATGGAACTTGAAAGGCAGGAAAATGTGCTTGTCATATGTCACCAAGCTGTCATGCGCTGTTTGCTCGCATATTTTCTTGACAAGCCCGCAGGTAAGTCTCCCTTGATATACTACAGATGGTCTGTTTTTTGAAAATTAACTGATTAAGCTTCCAAACAGTAAATTCCATCAGTTTTCTATGTGTTAGGCAAGTACCCTAGTGTAATTTTTTTATATTTGACCCACACGTGAATCTTGGTAGTTGATGTTATTGAGCTGCTCCTCACCTGAAACAGTGATGCTTTTTTGCTCTGTTTGATTAGCATCTCTGTTTGCATGCTAGGGAAGAAGACAGATATAATGTCAGATACAAAACTCATTTAAGTGGTTGACCTGTAACATAATAGAGAAGTTACTTGTAACCTGTGTTTCATATGTAATTTGTGGTTTGATTTCTCAGAACAACTCCCTTACCTGAAGTGCCCACTGCATACTGTCTTAAAGCTAACCCCGGTGGCTTATGGTAAGTTGGATTAAGTGTATGTAATATATTAGTCTAGCTGTACTGTCTTGTCATCAGGAAAGGTGGTGAAGCATTTAAATCAAACCTAAGTTTATTTTGCTTTAAAATGGAATTGAACTGTTAGGTCTGACGTTGCCTGACAGCTTTGGTTAGAATCGATGAATCCTTTGGATTACATGTGCTTTGCCTTATGCCAGGAAATACGTATGTGTTGGTGAAGGCCTGGAACCACCAGAGGCTGTAAGTGCTAGAGGACAGTTCTGTGCTCAGTTCATGTGCTATTTCACTACTTCTTCTGGCAAACCCATGCATTTACACATCTGGTACAGCAAGATCTCATTTTTCATTGATGTATTAGAGAGTATTGCTTTTTAGAAGACAGGCCAATTTACATTTATATAGGTTTATCATCTTACAAAAGGTGTTCTCTTAGCCTTTAATAACTTTGTTCTCTTTTCCTGAAGTGTTTTTTTTCATGGACCTTCACAGTACCACATGCACTCATCTTGTTTGTTGATGTTGGCATCATTTGTCAGCAGCTGTAGTAGTGCTTGGCTCAGGGGCTTTCACTGGGCTCGTCTGCCAGCTTGGCCAGTGTGGGGTGTGGGTTCTAACATGCTCTGTTTTGGGTTTTAGGCTGTTTGCTGATGAGGTTTTGTGTGTTTCAACCTCAGCTTGATGTGTACCTGCTGTTAGTTTAAGTTGGCTGAGTTACATCTTCTGATGTTTCATCACACTTCAGAAGGTCATCTGTAGTCAGAGAACTATCTGCACATCTCACCAGGAAATCAATGCCCAAAAATGCTAGTCCAGTCATTAATCAGAAGTGCAAAGCTGTCTTTGATTATCAGCTTTGAAAAGTAGCGGTCTAGACCTGTATTTTGTTTAATTGTTAAGATTCAAAAAAAGTTGAAACAAAGTACATTACAAAACAAAGTAGCTGCCACACTGGGAAATCTGCCTGAAGAGATTTTTGTCATTTAATTGCTGCATTGTCCTACAGTAACAACTGCCTGTGCTATGCTGACATCTGGTGTTCCCAGCCTTGCATAACAAGCTGGAATTTTGAAAATGGAGATTTAGAACAGTTAAAAGTTCTTTTTTATTTGTGTGGGGTTTTTTTAGCTGGGTTTTCTTTACTCACTAATCTCTGCCTGTTTCCACTGAGAGGTTTTTGTTTGGGGTTGTCTTTGGTTTTGTGGGGATTTTCTGGTGAATTTTTGTTGTGTGTGTTTGTTTGATTGGTTGGGGTTTTTTTTGTGGGTAGTTGGGTGACCATTCATAAATTTTAAGAGGGCCTGGATGTTTGCAGTGTGTGCTCACACAAAATGAGGAAGGAAACAAAACGGTATGAAATAACTGCCCTTGCCCTTTTGACTTCAGTGAAAGAAATGCCATTGTCCTTTTTTAAAGCATTTGGTACGTATGTCTGATTAGCACATTTCAGTCAACCTTCTTGTTGGAATTCAGCCATCTGAGGACACAGGAGTAAATAGTTTCTGCAGTCCTGATCTATGGCATTATTTCAAGCTGATGCATTGCTTGGCTCCAGCGAGGCAGGATGCAGGATCAGACCTGGTGTGTTTAATACCTTCCAGCTAATCCTGTTCTGGGGAAATGCCTCCCCCGGGGCTTTGCTCATCCTGGAAGCAGCATCATTCCCGCCTTGAGTGTCTGATCTGCAGTAGGGGAACATCTGTTAGAGCCTGACAGTTGGATTAGGATAAATGAGACCTTTGCCCAGCAATCCAGTGTAGTGGTGGTCTGTGTGGGAGCACACAGGAAGGAGAAACTGCAGCTTGCTGTAGGTATGAACTTGGTCATCAGTAATTAAAAATGAGCTGGGAGTATGCATGTTGTGGAGTAACTCATGTCCCTTTAGTTTATATTGAAAGCTTTCCATATGATGCTTTTTTCAGATCATAAGCTCAGTAAGGACTGAGAGGTCTCTGGAAGTGTCTGCTGTGTAACCAGGCCTTAATAATGGCCAACAGCAGGGGCCAGAGCTTGGCTTGGGTTGGTCTCAAGGGTCACAGTGGGTCTGTGAATGGAAGGATAACTAAAGGTCCTGTTCCAGTGTGCTTTTCCTCCATAAAACCTGTTTTATGGTTGACTCTTTCTGAGTGCTGGCCCTCCTGCAGTGTTTGCTCATAGTGTTTGTGACAAATGGGCTTTCTTCTCAGAATAGGTTTCCCTAAAGGAAGGTAAATACTTGCCTTACTAAATTTTTTTTTTTTGAAGTGCATTGTCTTTCTAAGAAATTAGTTTTTTTTCTGTCATGTACTAATTCTGTGGAGTGTGTTATGGCTTCAGGAAATAAGTGAGGAGAAAAATCTGACCACCTGTTTGTGATAGAAGATGGTCTCTGTGGTAGGTCAGAGGAACTGACTGTTAATGAATGTTGTGTAGAGTAGGAGTAGCTTATAAAGGTCATGCTCATGTGAGATAAACCAGTGTTTGGCAATCAGATATTTCTTAAAATGCTGATCCCGTGGTGTATTGAGTAATTATGTAATAACCTAAGTTTATACCATCTGGGAAATTGTTGTTTCTTCTGACTGTTTAATTTTTCTTGCTTCACTGGAGTTTTGAATTTTTGAATGTAAAGCAGAAGTTCCTTTTCAGGAGTCAACTTTGAAGTTCCATTTAGCTGAGAGCTAAAACTGTTTTGCATGTGAAGGGGAATGGGGGTTGCTAACCACACACTGTACCTTTTTGTAATCGTTTTCATGTTTGAAAATGAGAGCAGCGTTTATCTTCTGTATTACAGTGAAATTCTAAGAAATTTAGGATGTTTAAAAACAAGGTACAAGTAAGAACTTTCTCACTTGAACATTCGTGTCTGTTTAAACAAATAAAAATTTGCTTCAAAGAAAATAATGATAAAGCTAAGGTGAGGAGATGGATTATTAGATGGAGAATAGTGTTCCTCCAGGTGGAATAGATTCATTTCAGTAGCTTTAGCTCTTCAGAATTCAGGAAATTCTGGTATAAATCAGAAGGGGGGGAAGTGATTAACCTTCACCAACTCAAAATTAGATTGCATCTTTACTATAACTTCACTTTTAAAGCAGATTTATTTAAAAATGTGTTTTTTATCAACAGGATGTAAAGTAGAATCTATATTTCTGAATGTGGAAGCTGTAAACACACACAGAGATAAACCTGAGGTAAGAATATCTCTCAAATTGGAGAACATGATGTAATGTACTGTCTGAGCTGATTTTTGTTGTCCTTGTGGTTAGAAGTGATTTGATACCTGAACTGAGAGTGTATTTAATTTTATGTATCAAGCTTTACTACTGGTTTACTGTTGGCGGGGGGTAAATCCTTTTTATCGAGCAAATTTATCTTTATTGTATGAGTTAGAGCTGGAATAGTTTATCTCCAAAAGATGAATGTGAAGTTGAAGATGTGGTATCCACCTGAAAGCTGCATAAAGTTCTGCCAGGCTTTGTCATGGAGCAGAAGTAGGGTGTAGTCAAAAAGTTATGTTGTGAATGCCACGCTTGTTTTGGAGAGAGAGATCATCAGCTTTTTCACCCCTGCGATCCTTGCTGTATGAAAAAGAGGAATTGATGATGTCACCTGTGTTTTAAGCCAAAGCTGGAGAGGAAGACTAGATCTCAGGATACAGCAGGACAACCGGGGCAAGGAAATTGAGCGTATTTGTGAAATGTAAGTGGAGATAAGATATCAGACTGTGGCAGCTTCCTGCTCTCCCTGTGTCAGGCACGTGTTTCTCTGCTCCTCAGTGTTGACCTGAGCTTAGGTTGATTCTGCTGCTTGTGCAAAGCTCTTCCATTGCTGTGTTCTGAAAGTTGTGTGAAGCGTGCCATGATTAAAAATCTCTGGTTCCCTTGCAGATCCTCATGCTAATGCCCCCAGGTGTGGCACTGATTCCATGCTGAGGTTACAGGTGGTGCCTACTGGTGAACTGAAAGTCAGTTTGAGACCATGAGAAAAAAGGACCATGTTTGGTGGTTTTCAGAACAGTGGTTTATGGTGGAAAGGAATATCGTGAGAAATGAGGTTTTATGTGTGTATTCAATAGGGCATGTGACACAAAATTCCTTTCTTACCTGAGGGTACAGAAATTGTGCAGAATTCGTGCTGGAGGGCTCTGCAAAAAAGTTTTGTTGTAATGGCCTGGGCATTTTGAGTTGTGAAAATACTGACTTTGGGTCATCTGTAGCCAAGACATTTTCTTTTAGACAATGGCTTTGCATATTTCTCTCTACTCTTCTTTCTGCTTTACCACTTTTGTATCTCAGTTTGGTTTGTCAGGTTTAGGAAATCTGTTTTCACAGTGCCTGAAGTTGGAGCAGCATAGTGAAAACAAATGAGGATTTCTTGGAGGAGTAAGTTATCCATGTTAAATAATGTAGAGGAACAGAATCTTTAGTTTGGCTGATTAAAATATTGGTGCTGAATTTACAGCTTGCTAAATGTTGTTGAAAATACCATTCCTCTGACTGAGGGGGTTTATTTCAAGGGACAAAGCTCTGCCTGAATCACCAAGTGACTCTCAACATGTCTAGCAAGTGATGTGGCTGTGCTGGTGTAGGGTGCCTCTATTCCAGGTGCATGTAGAGGATCATGCAAACAGGTACATTGCAGTGGTCACAAAGACACAAGACTAATTGGAACAGAAGTAAATTGAGTTAATGAATTTTAAAAGAATTAAAAATTAAGGAGCAGAGGCATTTTTATAAAAACCCCTCAAATTCTCTTCTCCCTCTGTCCTGAAGGAAACCCAGCCTGTTGACTGTTCATTTAGGAGGTCTGATTGAAGGACTGAGTTGGTCCTGTCTGCATTTAAATGATGCTCAGGGAACTATGAACATTTCAAAAGCTTTTATTTTCATCACCTACAAAAATGTTAATTACTTCTGTAAAATTAAGTTTTCAAGTGGTCTGTTGAAGTCAGAGCATTTAATTAAATGCAGCATCACATAACAACATTGTTAAACAATGAAACTATTGGATTGAGAATTGCCCAGTGGGCTGTTCTGTGCCCCCACCAGTCACTTGTAATCCAGAACAGTGCCCTCCTTTTGGGCTCAGCTGAAAGCATCTATTTTCACGTGGCAGAAATGCAGGCAAGGCTCTGGAGTGTTTGTTTCTGGTATGTGTGAACTTCATTGTACCATGGTGGTTTTGTCTGGAGCGAATTGAAGCCTTGTGTTTGTCAGCAGTATAGTGGCTGAAATTCTGACCTTTTCCAGTGAAGGAGTCTATGGTCTTTTACTGAAAATAATTCAGGGGAGTTGCTTTGGGTCCCCCCTTTGGGCCAGAAAACAAGCACTGGGGTGAAATGTCTGCTTTGCATCTCTGGCTTAGTTGGTGAATGACTGACAGGGAGATTGCTTGTAGCACGAAACCCAGGTTTTTCTTTTGGAGTTTGGGGAGGGGAGAGGGAGATGGTAGTGAAAGGTGTGAAACAAGACTCAGGCAGCCTGTCAGCATGAAGTTTGAAGAAGTTGCAATGAGTTGGCCTAGAATGGGTCCTGGAGGTAACTTCAGAACAGTTTATCATAGTCTGCTCTCTTGGTAGAAGGGAGAATACTGATTGGCAGGGTCTTTGGGACTTGCATGAGGTCTACGAGGCAGATGTGATTCCTGAGCTGGTTCCATGTGGCTGCACTCAGCTGTACTTCCCAGCAGGAGCATTTGGCTGTGCTGGGCTCTTGGTTTTGTTTGGTTTTGAATAATCGAATGTCATGTTTTTTCTGCAGCCTTTGCAAAATGGGGTGACACCTAGTTGGTGTAACCAGCCTTGAAAGATTAGCTTGTCTGAGAATATATTTTTTAATTTTGTCAGGGTTGTTATGTGCCTATAACACAAACAAATGTTGCAAGTCTTCTCTTGGGACAGAAATATGTGGCATAGTTCAGTAAAACACTGCAAGTTGCTTACTGGATAGATGTGTATGTGCTGAAGCACATGATTAAGTAGATTCCTGCTTGGGCCTGTAAAAGACTTCTTCCTAAATGTGAATGACTTGAGCTTTTGGTCATGCTGTCAGCGTGGGGTCAGTGAATTCTGTAAATACATTTTCCTGCTGTCTCGCTCTGGGACAGTGATGGGCTGTCAGTCTGCTGCACTCTCGGGGTGAGGGGGGTTAAAAAAAATCTCTGCTTCTGAATCAATGCAGCTGTGTACTTGTGAAGGAATCTGATTGGTGTTTTTGTTGCTCTTACTGCTGCATGATAAATATTCTCTGTATTTTTATTATTATACAGAATGTAGACATTTCCAGACCTCCTGAGGACGCTCTTGTAACAGTCCCTGCTCATCAGTGAATCCTGTGTGCTGATCAACTATCGAACTTGGGGTGCTGTTTTCATCCTACTGCTTCAAAATAAATTAAAAAAACTAATAATTTCAATCACTTTGAAATAAAAAAGCCCCACCCCAACCCAACTCATAATCCAACCCAAATGTTTGTACAGCATATGATTTGAAAAGATTATCAAATCACAATAAAACTATTGCACTGGCTAATTTATTGTGGTTGAGTTATCAAACATGGATCAGCTTTTGCTGGAGTGCTGATTTTGTAAATTGCTGTAATTTAAATATCCTGCAGCATTAAGTTTTATCGTAGCAGCCAGCAATCATTTAGTGTTAGTGCAGTGTATTTATGAAAGCCACGAAGCACAACATCCTGTGAGAGATAAGAAAGTCTGAAGTTTCTTTTCTAGGCACCAGTTCTATCTGTTTCAGTGCCCTTAGGAGTGATTGGACTGCTATGTGGTGTAAAATAACAGCCCATAGTTACTGTAAACCCCTAATCCTGCTGGTCCATAGCACTAGTGGTCTACATGTGCTAATTAATGATGTACTGTTGGAAAAGGGTAGCAAGTCTTCACTTAGTTCCAGGACAATTATTCAAAGATCAGGAATGTGTATAAATGTTTTTAATATATGACTTTTGTTAACAGATGTTCTGCATTAACTAGGCTTTAGGGTTTGCCCCTCAGCAGAAGCGATTTTAAATTCCCTCTTTTCCTGCTTCTTGTACAGACATGGCTGAGCAAGCGTTTACAGTTCTGCTCCAGTTGTTTTGTACCCAGATTTTATCTGGGCTCCAGTAAGTAGCATTTAGGCAGACTGTTTCAGACCAGGGAAGCAAACTTAGTCAGAGGATTTTGAAGCTGGGTTGTGACTCCAGCAGACAGGGTATCTCAACCAGCAGGAGATGAATCCAAAACTGAGTGACAGCAAAGCCTCCCGCAGGCTGCAGGTTTGTTGGGGATGTGGTGCCTTGATGCCTTTCTGGGCACAATGGGCAACCTGAGGCCATGGAATCACCTGTGCCATTGAGTAGACACAACTGAGGCTGGGAAAGGCAGAAAAGTCACCATATCCTGGAACTTGTTTTCTAAGGGGGTCTTTTAGTCTTGAATGTAAGCAAGAGTGTAGGTTGTGGAAAGCTTTTATATGTTGGGTTTCTCAGGTGGTACATTTTTCCAAAATCTGGATTTTGGAAAAAAATGTGTGGCATATCTGTGCTTCTAAAATTGTAGTGAAGTTTTCAGAAGTTTAGAGCAATTGGGAATGTCTGCCATAACCAAATAACCTCCTGGCCAAAAAGCCTCCTGCTGCACTGATTGGTGTGTAGTTAAACCAGTGTCCCAGGATGGGCTGGATCATTTTCCTGTTGCTGTTTATGACCGTGACATAGGAGTGTGTGGTCACTTTTGCTTGTTTAATTGTTCCAACCTCTGGGCATGAGCTTTGCTGTGAAAGATGCTCTGGGGGAGGAGACCTGAGCTGCCATACCCTCTTGCACACAGCAATTAGTGAGTCTGCTTGTTCTTACCTGACAGCTGAGGTAGCATTCCCAAGGGGTAGCAGGGATCTGGCCGGAGTTGGGTACTTAGCTTGGAGTGCTGTCACCTCTGCAGGCCACAAGTAAGGAAATACCATTCAATTTAAACTAAATGTTTTGCATTTTTGATGGAGCCAAAATGTGTGCAAGCGTCTGCTGTGGAAAAACTGAGTTTTGCTGCTTGAGAAAGGAAGGCTTGGGCTGTCAGAGAAAATGGACGGGGAGGATGGACAGGGCAGGAACTTGGCTGGAGAGGAAAGCTGAGCTTGACTGTTCTGGCAGAGGTTGTAGAGGGAGGCAAAGCAGCAGAAGCACCCAGGACCCTCCACCCCTGCCAGCTGCTGCCAGCCCGATTTCCTGGGGCTGTTGGCTGCGTGTTGTTCTCTGCTGAGCACAGCACTCGTTGTGCTGATATGTGCAACGGAGTGAAGCGGATATTTAAAAGCAGAATACTCTAAGGGGGTCTCCTCTTACAGCATGATTGCTCAACAGTCCTCTCTGCCTTACTTCCTCAGTAACAGAAAGGCCTGATGCTGGACGGGAAGTGGCAGCAACAGTTTGTGGCATGGCTTTGCCGAGGGAAGGCTGGCTGGCAGGGGGCTGGAATGTTTGTATCCTGCTGTTTATTTCTCTGTTTATGCCTGTGCTGGTTCTTGTCCTTAGAGGCTTCTCCTTTTCCCTAGAGGAGCCTTTCTGTAAAATCTTCCTGTTCTGCTGTGAAGATCACAGAACATGTGTAGCTAAATCAAAGTAAAACTGAGATGGCAGGGCCTGTCCTGTTCAGGGACTCACAGCACTTTGCTGGGGGAGGCTCTATTCTGTAGAAAAAAAAGTGTACAAAAGGAAGAGTATAATGAGGAGAAGAACAGTGGTGGTATAGGAGCGTATTTGAGTTAATCTGTGTGTTTTGAGTCTTTCCAGGGAGGACTGGGTGAGATGGACCCTTGTGTAAGGCAGAGTGACACTGCTCCTGCCTCAGGGAGTGGGCTCTGGAAGCAGTGAATCCCTACCTGGGCTGACTGAGTGAGAGTCCATATGCCTTGGTAGAAATAGTATTTAGAAGAGGTGAGTGTGGTTTTTATTCCCACTCCTGTGTTTCCCAGGCTCTTCAGACCGTGTTGCTGCTGGTGTGTGGCAGTATTATTCCCAGGATGGTGGTTTGTCCAGGTGTGCTTTGCGAAGGCAGTGCTGAGGTGCTGCAGGGACACCTTCTGGTCCCAAAAGGAAGGCATTAACCTCAGTCACCTTTCTAAGCAGCAGCACTGTCCTCATTGCACAGCTTTTCCCTCCCAGTGCCCTTGGCTGTTCTGGAAGCAGATACAATCCCAGCTGCCATCATCTCATCTAATGGGATTCCTATGAGTAGGAATCCATTTATTGTTAATGAGGATACCGGTCCCTTTCTAAGCCTCTGTTCATCTGGTCTCGCTCTCATCTGTTGTGTTTGTCTAAGAAGCCCTTGGGGGTGTTTATTAGAGTTTATCCCAGTTTTCTTCCTTCACTGTGACAGTTCAGTGCTTCGCTTCCACAGCCTGTTTGTATTTATTCAAATCCAACCACTTTTTGCTTTCAACTTTCTTGCCTGTGTATTGATATTCCCTCTGGGTCTGCCTCACTTGCTAAGATGCTGCTGCCATCTGATACAGCTTATTTCAGTCAATGAGAGGTATCTTCTGCTGTGCCTTAATCACCTTGTTTCCTTTTAGTTTCATGTTAGAGCTGTCTAGTCCTTGCTGCTTAGGGATTAATTTCCAGTACCTCTGGATTCCTGCATACTGATGCTCCATTTCATGCTCCATTTAATTTTCTTTGAATCAACATCAGATGATCAGCTTAAAAGATTTCAGCCAATATTCTTGGAGTGCCTGTGGAGACATCTCCACAGTCCCGAGGAATTTCTGGGTATATTGCATAAGTTGCTAAGAAAAACACAAACAAACAACCAAATGCCAGCATGTTCTGTTGGCTCGTTGTTTTTTCCCCTCCTGTGTAGTCATGCAGAATATGACTTGTTCTGCCAGCTCCTTGTGTTCTTAGAGAGATGTTGATGCTTTCTGTGTGTCCCTTGGTGTAGAAGAGATGCTTCCTCTAGAAGCTTCTTTCTGAAATAGGGTTGTTGCTTTGCTTTCCTTCAAAGAGAGAAGTCAGAGTGGGTTGGGCCATGTGCTGGTGGGTGCAGGGGTTTCCAGGACTCTGCCCAGCAGCATTTGTGTGTGTGTGTGTTCTCAGAAACCTTGGTGTGGTGTCTATGGTGGAAAACAAGGGAATTTACCTGAGAGCTTGAAGACTGATGAGAAAGGAAAGGGCTGACATGGATGTAGGAGAACTAGTAAGGGCAGAAGTGATGTTGGCACACTTCAACCCCCAAGGAAAATCTGGTGCTGCTTGTTCATATCCTGTTTTGTAAAGAAATGGCTAAAAATCTAGAAACTGGGGTTGGGGAGAGGGTTGAATTGCTTTTTAAGTTGATGTGTTTTGACTGATGGTGTTGTGTGTCTGGTGTGCTGAGAGTGCCCCTTGCTGGGTGCTCGAGGGGCTCTCCTTTCCCTGGAGTTGGACTGGAGAGACTTGTTTGGAAAGTAAACTCTAATGAATGTGGTTATAAAACCACTGAAACATACTCTGATGTCAGTGTGACATCTGCCAACGTGCCTGTGTACCCTGAAGTGCATTTAAACTTTATGTTTCCGGCTCTTTAGGGAACACTTCATGTTACCAGCTCTTCAGGGAGTTATTCAGAGTTCTTCCAGTGACTTGGCTGCTCACAGACAGGATCAGAATTAGCTTTATGGCTGTTGGTGTTAAGGAGCCATTTCCTGCAGTGTGCTCTGAACAAGGAGAGGTGGGCGTCCCTCCCTCCAGATTTTATTGGTGCTTGTGTGGTTTATGACCTTTGCAGGGTTCTGTTTTTCCTTATACTATGTCCATAAAGACCAGGAGAGACAATGGATTAGAAAAATGTGGTTAAAACTGTGATTAAAGGATAAAAAGGTCTTAAAAACTACAACATTGTGACCTGCATATGGTGTAGAGACTGACTGTCCTACCAGACCTGGTGTAATACGTCTTAGAAATGCTTTTCACCTGCAGCAGAGATCCTGCTTTTGGGTATCTGAGGGGCTCTGTGAAGTGCCTGACACTGGAACAAAGCCTAGTTCTGACTCCTGCTCAGGGACTGGGACCATTCCTTGTGTTTTACAAAACGTTTTGAGGAAATAAGCATTCAAACTTACTTATCTTTAAGTAATAGCCTCGCGTTAAGCAAAACCGCGCCTGGCTGTGAGACCTTTGCTTTACAATCTTCTTCTGTCTTTAAATTTGCAGAATGTAGGTGTGGATCGGTCGAGAGAAGAAGCTTTGAGGACAGTGCCCACCCACCTATAGCTCCAGCTCCAGGGGCAGCAGCCCTTCCTCCAGCGCAGCTCAGGGCCCGGAGGTGGAGAAGGTGTCGGAGCGGGTTGGGATGAACGCGCCTCCCCTTCACTTTGAGACATTTCGAATGTGATTCCCCTTCTTTGGAGAAAACCCGTAGTTGTGGATAACTCCCAGTGCCGAAAGGTATCAGTAAAAAGATTGTGGGAAGCAGAGTGGAGTTGATGTTAAGATTTTTTTTTTTCCATATGTAAATTTGTGCAGTTTCAGTGGGTTTTTACTGTTCATCTGTGGAAGATGGTTAATTGCCCGTGTTGATTTTACTGTCAGATTTTAACAAGACTTTCTTTTTTTAGTGTTTTTCTAAGAGTTCCTCTTATTTTTACTGTGAATGATTGCCTAGAATTACATGGAGATTTTTTGATGGGTGAAATTTTACATTTTGAGCATTGGAGGCTTCATGTTGCAAAGCTGCTTTAAATGGAGAAGCCCGTCAGCTCTGATAGCTGTTCTGTGTTTTAAATTGAGCTTTGGTTTGCCAACCACAACTTAAAATTTTTCTGAAGTTTCTGAGGGAGATTTTCCCTTTGGAAAATCAAAGCATTAAAGCTAGATTTGCTACCTGAAAGATTCTGCTGTTTTAGCAAGATTTTAATGTTTTCCCAGAGGCCAGCTGTATTTTGGAGGGCAGTGGGGGACACAGTATTAAGTGGGGGGCATAAGTGTGAGTACAGCTGGCAGCCTGGGAAATGAATTGAGAGAGAAAGAGAGAGGGATGTCTTGTCTGCTGCAGTTACAGGAGGGGATGAGCAGCTTCTCTGAGTTTGGAAGGGAGGGAAGAAGGATTCAGACTGTCAGGGTCTGGAGAAGCTGCTTGTCTTGTTAGTGTTGTGATATTTTTTTTCTTTAGGCAGTTTTTGGAATGAATTTCAACATAAAAGTATATGTTTCTCTTTTATAGCCACATTTAATACGTACATCAGGAAACAGTACAGAAAGGTTAGGTGAGTTTAACCATTCTAACAGCTCATGCAAGAAAAACACCAGGTAAATTCTGAAATAACTTTAACATGGCACTCCTGCCTTGGGGTTTTTTGTATTGTTTTTAAGCACCTTCCATCATCCCAGTTCTTTGCTGCTCTTTAATGCCTAGTGAAACTCCAGTGCTAAAAATGGAATTGTCTATGTCTGTGGAGGCCACAATCTTTTAACTGTACTAAATCAAAGTGTATTTTGTATGTGTGTTACCAGACAACTGAAGCGAGCTGCCAGCACTGCTGCTGGCTCTAGCTCTGAAATGAGGAGACCTATTCTTTGATAGTTTGACTGTGTTTTTTCTAAGGAAACTCTTCAGTTAATTGAGCTTTTACCATGTATGTTGTTGGGGTTGTTCTGTTTTGTTTTTGTTCTTTCCTCAATTCCTGTGTGGAATACCAGGCCCTCGTAACATCGATTTGCAGGCAAGGGCTACACTGTCTTTTGTTTGTGCAGGGTTTATAAAATAATGTGCTGCTGTTGTGATTAATTTTTTTTAATAAGCTAAATTCAGCAATATATTCAGCTCTGGAAGTAAGCCATAGAGCATCGCTGGGTTCTGTTTCAGAAGAGGAATGTGACCAGAAAGACTTGCTTCAAGTGCTGCCGTCTAAAGCTTTTGTGTGTGTGTGTGTGTGTATGTGTGAGCCCTGCATTTGGTAATGCCATTTCAGACCTTTATTAATTCAGCTGTGTCTGTAGTTATGGGGTGAGGAGACAGCCTGCACAGCACTGCTCAGAGGAGTAATTTATTGATGTGGAGTTAACAAGGCCACCTTTGTGGCAAAACTGTAGGAGCAATTCCCCCTCCTCGCCCCAGTTTGGCGTGGGAAAGCCAGGAAACCCTTGCTCCTCCACTGTCCAGCCGTGACAGGAGTGGTTAAACAGTTTCTACACTGAGAATGTCAGGGTTTATCTGTAACTACAGAGCACAAATCCCAGGAGGCTGCATTAAAAAAGCAGGATTTTACCAGCAGATTGTGGTACTTCTTGAGCTCAGACCTGGTTGAAGAAATGTTGGTGGAAGGAAAATTTTCCCCCAGTGAGAGCTGAGCCCAGGGGCTGCTTCTCTTTGCTGGCAAGCATGGCTTGAAGTGTCTCCTCTCTCCCTTTGTTTTACCTCTCTGAACTGTCAGAGGTGCTGTAACATCCTCGAGGCTTAATGTTCTATGTACAGTAGGTATTTTTATAGCCTGCTTTCAAATATACTGTGATGAGTGTTTTACTACAATGGGTGTTCAGTAAAAAGAATTGTATACAAGTGTAAATAAACTGTTGTGCTGATACTTGAAGAGAAAAAAAAAAATGAAGTTGTCTGTTCTGCGTTAAGAAGGTACTAAATCAGTGACTGCATCTGACCCGGGCTGGCAAGAGCAGGTGTAAATTTGTATTTGTATTTGAATGTAGAGTTGAGGTGAATGTAGACTTGGACTGAGTGATGGATTCTCCTGGTTCTCACTGCCTTTCTAGGAGGGCACAGTTGAGAAATGCAGATTATTGTCACTTTCTAAAAGTGTATGTCCCCCCCTCCTGACAGAATGGTCACTGACAGGGGAGGGGAAAACCCTTGTCTGTATTTGTACCCATTTACTGCCTCTGACTGTTACTGCACTTGCCTGGCTCAGATGCAGTCTCTTGAATGGGATTAAACTGTCTTGTCTTACATTGTTGGCCTTCGTCGTGATCTTTCAGACAAATGTAATCATTTGACCTTTGATCCAAGTAATAAAGATCAAATGCTACAATGTGCACCCCTGTGTGTTTCTTTCCATGTCCAGTTCCAGTGGCTGAAGTGCCAGGTGGGCGTTCCTGCACCTCAGCAGGTGTCCACAATTTCCACAGCCGTAGGAATTGCAGCTGGGTTAAGAGAGCTTATCCAGAAGCTTAAGAATTAAATTCATTCACTGCAGTGTTTGCCTTACTCTGCAAATAATTGTAATTTAAGTAACAAACTCAATAATGGAGGAAGGAATTGGAAGAACTGATTAAATAAATACAAGCCAAGATTCTCACGCAGTGGAAGAGAAAGGTAAGACTTTATTAGTTTTACCTGGTCATTGGTATTAAGATCTGATCCATGCCCTCAGAGCTACACTGTTCTTACATTGTCTTCCAAGTGCTGCCTGTCAGTACAAGTTTGCATGCAGAGATTAGGTGGAGGGCATTAAATTTGCAGGGGTACTTGTCATTCTGAAGGATAAGGACAAAATTAATTACTGCTTTGTGGTTTAGAGTTACATATTCAGATTTTCATGTCTTGTTGATGGCTGTATGCCCTGGGGTGGTAACCAATGTATCTTCTTTGCTAAGTGGAAGGAGTGTTTTTGTTGTTTTTCACTCCAATGTGTATTTCTGTTTGGAAGGGAGGTGATTTTTTTTGTTTATTTTAGAGCTTTTAGGCTGATTTCTGGACAAAATGCTTTAATACCTCCATCTTCCTGTAGTATGAGGATGACCTAGACCTGATGGGTGAGTGAACTCCTGACTTTTGCTGCCTGGCAGGTGGCCCTGGGGGGCAGCACTTCATCCAGGAGGCCTGAGGAGCTGTACAGGCTGTGGAGCTTTTGTGTCTGTGCTGTCAGGAGGTACCGGTGGTGCAGGGCAGGGCCTCGTGCAGTGGCTGAACACGAGGAGGGATGGAGGGATGGAGGAGCTGCTCCACGGAGGAAAGGTGTCTGTGCTGTGTGCAGTCAGGCTGGCAGAAGGCACAGTTGTGGCAGCAGGAGCTGCTCCTGGTAGGTCAGTCAGATGCCAGCTGGAAGAGTTGCTGTGTGAAGACCATGATCTCTCTTGAGCAGGCTTGGCACTGGTTACTCCAGAGCGAAGAAGGTAAGTGCAGGGAGCAGTTGTTACCACAAACAACGCTTACTACTACTTGTAATTCATCACAGCTTCTTGCCATCCAACTACCCCATGCTGCTGGCACCCACATTTTTAAGTTCTTACCTAGAAAAGCATTTCTGCTCAGGAGCAAGTGCCCAGCACTCACTTTTGAAGGCAAAAATCACTTTCTGGTGAAAAACAGCAAACTAGAAATTTCTTCGTGGGGTATGTGAAGGAAAAAATCCACGTTTTCTGCTCTCCCTGGGGCACCTCACTGCTTGTTCCCCCTTGGACAGGGGGTTGTGTAGGTGTGGTGGTAACCCTGGCTGTTTGGAAATGCCAGCTGTGTGCTGCCCCTTCCAGCCTCAATCTCAGATGGCATCCGAGTCCTGCTGGCATTGCTAGAGCTGTTCTTTAGGAGAAGAACAAAGGCAGCACTGTATTCTTTTGAGTCTCTACAAAGTATTACAGCTTTCTCCCGCTCTTTCAGCAGGATTAACAGTCTGAAACTACCCAGAAGCTCCACAGTGTTCCTAAGAGCTCTGGAGCATTGTATAACTCCTGGATGAACTGACACCCAGACACTTTTTTTTCCACTTGCTCAGTGTTGAGAAAATTAAATAATTTGCAGTAGTGTTGCAAGATGCAGAAAGATCCTGAGAAGCAAGGGACCTTGCCTCAGTCTGTATTTTAGGAGCTGATTGCAAGGAGAAGAGTTTTATAAGGAGCTTTACAGCAATAACATTAGCTTTTTTTACTCATTAGTGGTTAAAAAAATCAATATTCAGAAGTAGGTGTTGCAACAAAGCAGGATCTAGTTTGGTGCCCTTAATAGCAAGTAGGAGGCACAGCTGCTGTGTTACAAACAAGTAAACAAGACTGGATTTTGTGTTTGGCAGTAAAGCAGGAAAATTCCTCTCGGGCAGAGCAGGCAAGTAACTCAAGAGCTCCACAGAGTCATTACCTGGCAGTTCTGTCCTGCTGGGATCAGCTGCTCTGAGCGTGGTGCCTCTTTCTGTTAACAGGAATTGGCATTTAATGGCAGACCCCCACATTCCCAGGCAGGATGGGGCTGCTCTGGGATGCTCAGGCCTCTGTTGCCTGCTTGGACTGCCTTGGAATAAATGTGTAGCATTTACTCTTCAAAAGCAGCATGGAGCCATTTCGCAGAGCAGCTGGTGTTACACTAGGAATCTCTGCTTTTGCCTGATTCTTCATTAGTTAATTCACATAAAAAACCAACATAAATATTTTAGGAAAGCAACCAGGGCTTACAAAGTATTATTTTTTTCCACTGTAATTTAAAGACAACTGGAGTTTAATTGTATATTGTTAAAAATCATAGAGCCATGAATGAAAGTTACATTAAACTTTCTTTTAATTGAAGACAAATAAAAGAACCAAGGGCTCAAACACATTTTAAAAAGACATCTTCTGTTTCCCGATGTCTTCTCTCGAGCAAAATATACAGCACATATATATATATATATATATATATATATAACAACTACATTCAAGTACCAAACAGAATTTACATTTTCCCAAACAGAGAAAATAATGCACATGATTCACATACCTTAAACCCAACCATGCATAAAAACACTGCCAATAAATCAGGAGTTGGACATAATTCATCACACTACTGTGTATTATTCTGAAGTATCGACAACGTCGTTGGAATGCATTAACACTTGGGAGTGTGGGTTTGTAATGTCTAACCCTGCTTTGAAGTCCAACTGTTCAGAGACCTACTTGTTCAAGATCTGTTCAAATTTAGGGTTAATAAAAGAAAATCCATCAAATGCAGATTGATCCATGGACTCAATCAGGTTTTTGTCGCTGTAGGACAATTTTGGCTTCTCACTCAGAAATTCTCTGTCAAAGTTGTTGTAGTCACTTGCTGATTTCTGTGTTAGAGAGGAAAGACAGTTTGAGACAAACTTCTTAATTTATTCCAGAACAAATTACTTAAATACAAAAAGTTGAGCTCCCTCCCCTTCTTACCCTGCTTTAGAGAGAAAAAAAAAAATCTCATTTTAGCCTATTTTAACAAGACTGTAAGATGATAACTGGGTGATTATTTATTAGGAGTTGAAAACAAACAAAAAGACCCCCAAATAGCACCAGCTTGCTTTGGAGAAGAACCACATGCATTTGTGATAATGCTGCACAATTACCCAAATATTATCTATTGGCAATAACAATGCAGCATTTACTTATATGTAAACCCAGTATTTCTTGCCATTAACCAAAATGTTTATATTCTGAGAGCATTTTACAGTCTGTAATTATTCAGAGGAAAAAAAGCAGTGTGCTACAGCAGCTGCTTTGTGTCTGGATAAAATATTTGTGTGTGTGTTTCACAAAAATTCACATTCCTAAAGATTACTAAAGACACTGTGAACCTCCAAAGGTTACTGTTTGTAGGATCCTTAGGGTTCCAGAGTTCCCACTTCTATGGGAATGTGAAACCTTGCGTTCTTGAAGAGGCCAGCTCTCCTCCATCGAGTACATAAGTACAACTTAAAGAGACTGTTACCTCCATATCATTTCACCTGTTCCAGTAAGCTACTGGTGCTTCTCCCATGTGGCATTGCAGAAAAGGAAACCACAAGGAACTATGAACATTTCTAACCCAGAGGAGAACGGGGATCAGAACTATCCATTGGTTTTCCTGAAGATTTTATTCATGAAGAAGCTCCCTGAGAGTGCACAGGAAGGCAAGTCTTAATAGGAAGATTTCTGGGCAGTCAAAGCAATACAGTGCACCTTGTTATAACTGAACCATCCAAGAACAAGGGGGTTACATATATATAACTTTGTCATTTGTAAAATGTGAGGAGACAATGGCATTAGCATACTTTGAGCAGGTTACAGAAGTCACCCCTTCCCCTGAAGCTGCTGTTTGCTACAGAACAAAGAACAACTCACGTACCACTTTTGGCTTGAAAGGAGGGTCCACCTCCCTCTTCTCTAGCGCTGTCCAGTTGATTGTTTTGAAGAAAGGATGGTCTCTGATATTCCCAGTGACCCCAAGTCGTTTTGCTGGATCTCTTTCAAAGAGCTGCAAGAGAAGACAGCTGGTAAAGCCTTTCATCTGCTCAAAAGGTATGTGGCAGGGGAAGAATAACACATACACTGCTAAAAGAACTGAGGTTGCTGCCAGTAAACAGTTCATTAGTAATTAATCTGACCCGGCTTTCTCTTTGTAAGAGCAATTTGCTTGCTGAGAAACAGCTCCTGTCCAAAGCCTAGATTTGCCCCTCCTTGGACAGAGACAGTACCAGGACCTACATGTTGATCATCAGTCCTACCTTTTCTAATATATCCTTTGATTCCTTGGTAATCCAGCGTGGGTAGTGAGGGGTGTCCACTCGGATTGACTCAAACAGTTCATCCTCATCATCCCCGTGGAAAGGGGACTGGCCAATCAGCATCTCGTACAGCAGGACCCCAAATGACCACCAGTCCACAGAGAACGTGTACCGCAAACCTTGCAGGATCTTGTTCCGCAGAGGAAGAGATACAAGCAGTTAGTAAAAGGAAGCAATATATCCCAAAAAACAGGAGAGGTATTTTAAGAGAGAATCTTTAATAACGAGGGCATTTAGGGAAAGAAAAGAAATCCATCTCTCTGAGAAACTGTGGACACTGATGCACATCTGTGGTTTTATCCTTGGCTGCTGTTTGTGGGAACATGGCCAGCTCTGTGGACAGGTCTTTGCTCTCATTCAGAAGTTTTCTCCATTAACTTTAAATAACCATATACTTGGAAAACATCTTCTCTAGAGTCTTTACAAGATGAAGGGAGAAGCAAGTAGTGATGAAAAGTAACTTACTACTAGACAGGCTTTGACATAATTTATAGCTTTAAAACCTAATACCCCAGTTGGGCTACTTTGCAAATAAGATTTAAAAAAAAAATACAACACAGGGAATTTAACTCAGTGAGATTCCCCTTAGAAGGGGAATTTGTTTTAATTCTAGTTGTTTGCAGGGGCACAAGTCTGTTCTCCATCTGCAGTGCACACAGATAGATTCATTCTGTGGGAGCCCTCTGTGTGTGCTGACTACAAAAAACCCCAAGCTCTTAAAAAACCGAGCATTTTAACTTTTCAAAACCATGTTTTTAAACTTGCAGCTGTAAAACACTTAAGAATTTCAAGTACCTTCTATAAAGAACTCAGGTATAATTTTTTCTCCGTGCTAATTAGACTTCAGCTTTTCTGAACTATTAGTCTACAAAGAGATGATTAATCCCAGCAGCCATTTCTAACATCAGTGCATTAAATCCATCCCACAACATGTGGCTGTGCCTTACTGACCTCGGGAGCGATGTAGTCTGGGGTTCCACAGAAAGTGCTCGCTTTGTTCTCGCCAACAACATTTTCTTTACACATTCCAAAATCGGCTATTTTGATGTGGCCTTCCTTATCAAGCATCACGTTGTCCAGTTTTAGGTCTCTGCAAAAAGTGTTTAAAAGAGTTGTGGTTTAAGTGAGTCATTTTTTTATTCAGATGCACTGATAAACACCTCCCTGCAGCAGAACAGAAGCTTTGCAAGGAAATAATCATCCATCAACACAACCCATACTTTTGTGCATTGGAGGCAGGAGGGACAAGGGAAGAATTCTCTGGTCAGACAAAATAAGAGGCTGAGGTACATATATAGAGTGTGACCTTATAATCCTCTACATTTGCTTTCAGATCTAAAAGCACAGCCAACACTTCTGTTGCTTCTGGAAGGCAGTGTGAGTTAATGCCCCAGCAGCTGACACAGCAGTGCTGCACCAGCTCTGGAGCTCAAAAGAAGGATTGTGTTGGATTCTGAGAGCCTTTGGCAGGAGTGTGATTGTTTCAAGCCTGCCCCAGCTCTTAACACTACCTGTGACTTGTTCCTGGTTACAGCACCAGCTCATGTGTTGTGGCCACAGCCTGTGAAGTGTCCTATTCATGCCTTTTTTTTTCAGAATAACACTATTCAATCAAGTAAGAGCTTTTTCCCAGCAGTTTCCAAAAGCTACATTCCCTCCCTTTGACCATGATGCATTTTTTTGTCCATCTGGTTGCAAATGCACATACCAAGGAGGGCAGGCTGAAGAGAAAACTGTACAGCCCTCAGCTTACCAAGAAAGACTGAAATAGAGCAGATAATTTAACATAAGAACAGGGCAGTCTTTTCTCTTGGGTAGCTGAAGTTTCCAGTATCAGCTACTCACTCACATTGCTCAGAGCGTGAGCTGCAGCTCAGAGCAAGAGTTCCTGATCTAATGCAGTGCACCATGAATCCTTCCATGTTTGGACACCAGCTGCTGCTCACCTGAGCAAATTGAATACATATGAGATGGGAAATACTCACAGTAACTTAGGGCACTACACTCACCCAGCTACAGCAAGTCCTAAAATCTTTTGTATGATGTGCACTTACATGTAACACCTCCTTAAAATTGCTCCGAGTCAGGTTCAGGGGTTATACTGGTGAACATCTTATGTGAGGTGGGAAAAAACAGTACCATTGGTTTTGCTGGTGTCTTGTTGGAAAAGGGTACCATTTCTCTGAAAATATTTCATACTATGAAATTCCCCCCAGGAGCAGTCTAATTTAAGGTAGGGAAATTTAACAGCAAGCCTAAAAATGCTTTAAAAAATCTGGGATGGAAGGATTTTATGCTGCTGAAAACAGTTTGATCCTTTCCTGTATAAAAACCTTCAGGAGGCTATGGGAATAGAGCTGGGAATGTTATGTACTTTCCTGGATTATGGCTGTCTTCTCTGAGAGGTAGATGTGTTTTTAAGAATTGTCTTTCTTCACCAAGAATTCCTGTAAGGTTCCTCCCCTTTACAAATGCTTTTTAACTAGACTCCAACTTCAGAAAATTGCTCTGAAGGATGGATGCTCCAACAGATGTTTCCTGTTTCTATAGAGGGAGATGGACAATACCAGATGTTTGGGGCATGTTTACCTAAGGCCTTTTGTAAGGCTCTGAAGCACAGAGACATCATTCTTTGGACCTGTTTGTTACGCAGGTGAGAGATGTCTGAGCAAGTAGTTACCAAACAGTGCTTTCAAGTTGAGGGTGAGGTGAAAGGGTTGAAATTGAGAGGCAAACTACATTAAAATAAACTTCTGATTTCTTGTAGTGTGGATATGCACAGTCAGAAGCAGTGGATCAGGGTCTGGCCTCTGATGCTTCAACCTGGTGTGGCAGAAGCGCCGATGTTGTGGTTTCACCAGAAGGCAAAACCAGGCAACTTTCACCTCACTGTTTTGCACGAGGCCAGTGGGGATTGATAAGCCTCAAGGACCCTCTCCCTCACCTCCAAACTAAACAGACTCATGATTTGAAGGCAGTGCTTAAAAATACCTGAAACAAAACTGCTTTTGTGTTACACAAATATCATTCCATCACTCTAGTTGCCAAGGAAAAAACCCACACAAATAGAGATTCATGTCAAGCATGTTAATGGCCTTGGAACTACATCAGATCACTGACAGACAGCTTGTACTTGTTACACCAATCAGGAACTCAAAGATGCTCAAAGTGCTAAGACAAACTCCAGGTCCCACCCTGGAGCTGGCTGGTACTCACCTATAAATAATGCCTTTGCTGTGAAGAAACTGGAGCCCACATAGAATTTCAGCTCCGTAAAACCTGAAAAAACCAACACAGCCAATGCAGTTAGCCAAGATATTGCTGTAAGCATCTCTTCATGGATTGAGAAGCACCGTACAAGCCTTTAAATCCTACTTTATGTAGACAAGATGCTCTAAAGCTGCAGGTTAATCCCTTCACCACACATCGGCAGTGTCCAATACCAAACAGCAGAGGGGACACGACTGCAACTTGCCATAACGCTTCATTCCACTTCCCTCGGGGAACACTGTCCCTTTTCTCCTCTTTAACAATAGTGTTTGTGTGTTTTTAGTGATATGCACATGCCTTTTGAAAGACAGCTACTGGGAGCTCAGTCCTCAAGGATTGCTTTAGGAGGGACTGGGCACTAATGCTGAGGTTAGAAGCAGGCATCACCTCTCTGCCCCTGCACCTGCCTGGCTGGAACAGACTGTAAACAGAAAAGTAGCAGCATTTCAGGAGTAATCTCCTCAAAAACAGAGGTGATAATCCAGAGGAGATAAAGGAAAACACTAAAAGAATGCTTCCCCATGCCTCAAGAAGTATTAAAGGCTTTTTTCTAATTGAACGATTATAAAACTATTTCCGCTTCTGTAGAGCAGAATGAATGTTGACCCAAAACTTCACAAATAGGCTGAGGGGATACCAGGAGAGGCTGCCAGATGCAGAGATGTTTGCTGGAATGCAGGTAAGCTGGAGGAGCTTTATCCAGATTTTTGCTGGGGAGAGTGGGAAGGGAGCTTGCCCTTTCCTATACAGCTGGCTGCTATTTATGCCAGACTCCTTGACCTGATCCCATCCAGTCAACGTTCCTTAGTACAGTGCCCAGTAACAGAAGTAATTTTCCTGATGCTTATAGGTAGGTTCACTACCCTGCACTGTTACTTTTTAGGTCTTGCATGCACCCACTCAATATTACAATTAAATCTCTCATGGCTTTGGGTGAGAGAAGTAGAAACTGACCTCAAACTAAAAATGATAGATAAAGTAATAATAATAAAATATTTTTGCATCTTTTAAAGATCACTGGAGCTGAAAATTTCAGCCATAGGTAACTGACACAACTGCACTTGCTAAACAAAGCACCCATTTTATTAGTATCTTGTGAAAGGTACAGGTGTTCCTGTGCTATCATGACAACTTATCATAACAATAATCTAAGTGCTAATTATTTTTGCAATTTTTTTCCATCAAAATACTGTCCCAAAGGACACTGAGGCTGTACCTTTTTCTTTTCACTGCTGGCTGATGTTGCAGTCTGTTTTGCACCTCTAGTTACAAGCATCTCATAGAGTAAAACATCACACTGTGTAAATTAAGAAGGCCTAACTCCACACATCATTAAGTGAACTTCTTCATTGTATTAAACCAGTGCCTAGAAATGCCTTTTCAATCATCAGCCATTGAAATTCCAGGGCAAGTAAGGGGCAGCAGCAGTAAACCCAGAGACTAAAATCCTTCCTGGAGATGGGGAATGAAGGGTTGTGGACTTACGTTGCTCTGTAGAGATCAAAACGCCCCTTGTCTTGTATGTGGAACATCAGGTCTCCCCCATTCAGGAACTCCATAACGAAGAACAGATGATCCTGTTTGCAAATAACCAGGGAATGGAACAATTACTGATGCTGTTCCAACCACAGATGAAGTAGCAATGTGCCTATGGGGGACCAAGCAGCCTCCTCTGCTGAAGGATTTCTCTGTTTCATGCACTCCCTGAGAGTCTGGAAGGCTCCTACAGAGTTGAGTGGCCTGGTCTTGTAAAGATAAATAGCTAATCTTGTATTCTGTGGGTTTCTAGACTTCATAAAAATACACATTTAAACAGACTTACTGACTTTTACCTGTGACAGTCATCTTTTCTCCCCTCATTAGGGGAAAGTTCGGATCAAGGATTTAAATTAAACTGCCTCTTATTCTAGATTGCATAGATATTTTTCTGATCTCATTCTGTCCTCATCAACGTATTTTTGGTCCTACTCATATTTACTTTCCACAAGGCCCGTGAACTATTGCACAGAACAGAGCACAAGAAAAGGAAACTTAATTCTTGCACCACTAAGTTACTTTCATTTGACTGCAATTAACAGCATCCACTGAAAGGGTCGACCTGTTGTGTTACTGTCACTACTGGGCTTTTTCTTACCTTTGTCTGAAACGTGCAGTAAAGATGTGTGAGAAATGGATTTTCCCATGCAAGTGCAAGGACCCGCTTTTCCACCATGGTACATTCCACATCATCATCAATTAGCACCACGTCTTTTTTCAGGGCTTTGATAGCAAAGAATTCATTCTTCCCTTTCAGCTCAGCAAGCAGAACCTACAAAGAGTAAAGGGTGATGTTACAGCATGGCTAGGAAAGACTTCCTACTGATGGTATCAGTAAGGGAAAGTCAAAGGTGTTCATAGCAGGTGCAGTGACAATTCAAAAAATACATTTAAATGGGAAAGATAAGGGCGATTTGGGAGTGTGAAGCTGCTGGACATAGAGATGAGGAGATGCAGGCACAGTAGTTTTCAGGCACAGCGGTTTTTCTGTCAATGTCTTGTGAGTGTATAAACAACAGCCACGTAAAGCCTGTTCCTTCCCTAGAGCTGTAGTTTCACAGAGAGCAGCGGACAGAGGTCGTGGAGGTTACACTGCTCTCCCAAATATCCCCCTGCCCCTGCACTGGGGCATTATGAGGCTGTTTCTGTACAGAGGGCATGAATCTAAAATATCCATTTGCACTGTGGTGCATAAAGGGCGAGTCCTCTGCCTTGATACTAAACAACCCACAAAGTGCTGTGCATTATGAATCACACTTGAGTTTAGACATGATCCAGGCAATGAATTTCTGGTGTCTCTGACAAAGATGTCTATACACAATTCTGTTAGAAGATTATCAACCCAAGGAGCTGTAAGACCTTTCTGGTTAATGGAAATAGCCCGTCACACTGCAGAGATCAAGCGAGGCAGACACCTTGAGCTCTCCAAGTTTGTTACATACCTTTCCAAAGCTTCCTTTCCCCAGTACTTTGTGGAAGACAAAGCTGTCTATGCTGAATTTTCTCCTTGCAGCTCGCGACGCTGTCTTGGCTGTGCTTCCCTCCCAGAGCTTATCGTACTCACTGTTATCTGCTGATCAAAACAGGGAGGTCCACGCTCAGTGTATGCAAAAACACTGCATGACTCAGATCCCTGGATAGGAATTAGGTACTGGCATAGTATTTCAATGCATCTGCTGTTGGGATACTGGTGAACCTAAACATAAGGGTCAGCTCCTGTGGTTTATAGCAAAGTTTAAATTACTCGAGCGTACTTGATTTGGATTTGAATGGAACCTGTGATTGTTCCTGATGCTGGGTTTAAGCAATACCTGGGTATTATAAAAATCAAGATCCTTAACTTTTTCCTGTGACTAAAATATAGAACATAATTTGGAGAAAAAGATACAAGGACTGCTTGTAAACAAACTATTTATTTATCTTCCCTTAGCAGAACAGAACAGTCTCTCAGCCTGTCCACATAAAGAGATCTGATTTATGCCCAATGCTGGCTAAGTAGCACGATCATACAGTTTAATCCTGATTATATCCTAAAATTAATAACTTTTTTTCTGCCCTCTGCTGCACAGACCCGCTGGGTCACTAACAAAACACTGATGTTAATCATGAGATGATCCCATGTGTGCCCTGTAACTGCCCAGCATTTGGGACAACCCAGGCAGGAATCACAGGGGCTGCACCCTGACGTAGTACTTGCAAGAGGTTTTGGGGGTTTTATCCCTCTGTTCTGGCAAAACAAAACAAGTATGCTAAGTGACATAAATTATTTTTTTTTTACTGGGCATTTGAACAGAATTAATTCAATGTATGGATGAATATATAAAATCCTGTACACACCAAACCCACACATTATCTCTTACTGAGTCTGGTCATTTCCATCTGGTAAAACATTACTTCTGCTGTTGCATTTAATTTTGCATAAATTATCATAAGTTAGCAGTAATGAAAATAAGCTTATACAATGCTTGAAGTCTTTAGCAATAGTGAAAAAACAAACACCAAACAAAACTTTACTCTGAACTCACAGAGATGGGATTCCAGGTGTTTGTCAAATGTTATGTAAGAATTTTGTGTGGCCAGGAGATGGTAAAAAGAAATACATGCCTTTTTTTTAACAGTGTTTATTAAAAAAGATTGTCTAACACAAGGCAAGAATAAATACTTAAATTGTCTGGTAAGTAAATGGCCATATGGAAACATTTTCCCTTTTCTTACCTGTTGTATCTCCTCCTGGAGCTTTATGTTTCTTATCAAAATCTTGATAAATACCAACACTTTCTACAGACCCAGAATCGGACCTTCGTGTAGACTTCTGAGGAGAGGGAACACTTGAAATTATATTAGCTCTACTACTTTAGAAATACAGTAATATCTGTAAATGTAACGTGATGGCAGTATAAACTTTTCTTTTTAATTATTAACTCCCAGTACACATCTTTTCTCAAGAAGTCTGGTTCATAGACTCTTTAGCCACTTTCTTTACAGCTTCAGATCAGCCAATTGCTTTATTTCCTTCACTGCAAGAAAATAAGTCACCGAAATTCCTGGACAGTCTATGTTGTATTGTTCATTGCAAAATTATTAAAGGTACAGTGGTTTGGATTCACAGTGGGAACAAATTAAACTGTGGGAAAATGTCCCCTTGGATGTATGTTCATTTGAATGAGGAGATGGGAGTCACTGTCATACTGGACAGGCTTAAGTCATATCTGTGTATGACATCCATCTTTAGCACATAGAAACAAATTTTATGTGTGAAAGATCCCCAAGACCAAATTTTAGTAAGGAAAAGATTAAGTTTTTCTGGGTCATGAAAGAGCTGGCACAACAGCTCTCACTGTTTCCAAAGTAAATATCCTGTGAAAGCTTAAGAATACACAGCTCAGAGGAAGCACTGTTGGCTTTTGTGATATATTTTCCTGTTTTATTTCAGGGCTTGTGTCTGAGTCTTTATTTGCAAGTCAGAAGTCAGCCACAAAAGACAGTCATGCTGCAGCAGGAGATGAACAAGCTATGGGGCCAGTGTTAATTAGAGGAGTTTTCTCTGTATGTGTATATATATATATATATATATATGATTAATAAAAATTGAGAATATCTGGTATATTCCTCTTTATTCATTTAATTTTATCATTCAGGTGGAATTTTAAAGTTGAAACGTAAAAACAGACTTCACAATTATGATTCCACTGTTTAATCAACTAAACAGAAAGGGTGAGAATAACCTCGGCACCACAGAACTGGGGCTTCAGGAAACCACAAACCTTTTAAAAAATTCTTTAAGTGGGGTCCTCCTCCCCCCATTCCCATTTTAGGCTATTGATATCTTTGTTAGTCTCTTTACGTATCAAATTAAAAAAGAGAAAGCTGTTTGCATTTCCTCCATTCCAAACTCAGTTCCCCATAAAAGTGATACAGAAAAGATGATGTGAAAACCCCAAGATGCACTGAAAACAAGTAATTACCTGAAATGGCAATAAAGCATACCTGGCTAACTTGATTTAAAGCTTCAGCTAGCAACTTCTGGTTTATTCCACATAGGTTTGCCACCTTCTTCTGGCATTTATGATGCACATTCATCCCACATTCTAAAAGAAACGTAAGGATGGTTATACAAGCATCAGGAAAATAGTGTCTGACATTGGAACAAAAAGGTTGTTTCCCTGTGCAGTTCAGAAACCTTGTTGTAAGACCAGGCTGGACATAGGCCTGTCATTGTTAACAAAATTGCAGTTTTTATCTTTAATTCAATGAAGGCTACAAAAATTGTTCACAAGGAAAAAATTCCTATCACCATTATTTTATTCTCAAAATCTGTTACAATAAGGTTCATTCTGCCTTCCTGTGGGAGAATTATAAAAGCAGTATTTACAGTAAACGCTTTCAATACACTTTTAGGTGCTACCTTGAGTCGGAACCACCAAATTTCAGCTATTCCCAAGGTAGTAATTTTGATTATACTCAAGGTTACACCTCCACAGTGTGTTCCCTGACTCCATTAGCAGCTCACCTTGGCTGAGCTGTCACATGAGCCAAGTGCCTCTTTGTCTCTCTTTAGTACAGAAGCCTTTCCAACCCGCATGGATGAGATGAATCCCATCCTACACAACACACAGAGAAATGCAGGGTGTGTAGCCGTGGGGATGGAACCCTGGGAAAGCAAGGAGAGGTCCCAGCTGCCTCCCCTCCCCTCCTCACCTTCACATTTGAGCCCTTGCTTGACCAGCCCCCAGAGCAGGCTGCCACAGTGGTCACAGAAGGTCGGGCTCATGTAGTTGTACACTCTGAAGCGATGAGGCATGTCAATGTTGAACCTTTCCTTCTGGAACTGAGCACCGGGAGAGATGGGGGTGAGGCACTGCCCAGAGCAGGACCAGCTTCTGACAGAAAACTGCTTGGATATTACAAGCCTACAACAATTTTATATTAGCCTTACATCCCTCATCTAGCAGGGAAAGGATCTGCCCGTCAAATACCACCCAACTGCTCGTGGGGCTTTGGGACTACTGTTCATGCTTGAGAACTTTGTTCACTTCAGGAGAAGACAGTCACTCGGGTTGTACAGCCAAGCATCTCCCAAATGGAGTTGGCAGTTTCCATACAAGGTTTTTGTTAGTTCAGGAGTGTTTAATTACATAATTACAATATAAATATATTGTTCCAGCTCTTACCATTGTGTCCCTGCTGTTGGCTGCAGTACCAGTGCACCTCCCAATGATTTTATCAATACATTTCTTATGAATAGCAGCATTGCATTCTTCAAGACATGCACAAGAAAAAAAAGGATTCCTTCAGATAATAAATACATGGGATGAGGTGTTTGCATTTCATAGCAGAATGTGAAAAACACATCTTTCCATCACACCACAAACCCCAAAAACTTCTTTTCCATCAAGATGATGATCTTTTTTGAGCTTATTCCCCCACCCCCCACCTTTTCTTTGATCATAAACTTTATTTCTAAGCTAAATCAGCCTCCATTAGGCAATGCTACCAGCATTTGATAACAGAAGAATAATATTATGCTTTTGTGTTTTAGCCTTTGATATCTCCTCTCTGTTTGGAGTAATGCACAGAGATCTATGCTCAGTCAAAAGAGCTTTTCAATTCAGCTGTAAAAAACTCTTAATAGTTGTAATTCATTTTAGAAAAGGTTTCACAAAAGCTGCTGTCATAAATGAGTGCAACTTTTCAACAGCATTAAACTCTTCTGAGAACTGCTGAGTCTAAATCTTGATACTAAAAACCCAGGTAGGAATCTCAATTATATTCCTTCAGTTATTGTGCAAAACTGATATTTAACATCTACTACTACCACCTATGGTGATGATGCACTGTGCTATGCATATTTACAGAAGATTTTTTTCAACAGTAACTATCAGATCTTCAGAATCACGTGAAAAGCAGTAGAAGAAAAATGTAAAAAAAAAAAATCAACTTACGCCTACATTTGTATCCCTGCTTGTTGAGTCCCCTGAAAAACAAATGTTAAAGAAGGAAATAAAAAACCATACATTTACAGGAATAAAAGACAGGGTTTTTTTTTTTTAAATCATTTTTACCGGGTCAACCAATTAATCCTTTGTCTATGGGAATATTTTTTCCTATTAATAAACTGGTCTAAATTCTGCTAATCAGAATCCTCTGTCTTAGGAAAGCAAGGTTTAGAAGGTAAGGTACTTTGGTTTGACAGACCAGCAAATTAGGAGGGGGACCCAGAAATGGCAAAAATTTCAATCACATGGGAAATCCTCCTGATCTGCCTTAGGACGAAAACAGCTTTACTGTGAAAGGGATCCAACTTCTGGCCCCCTACAGGTCCTTACTCTGCCATCAGCCACTTCACATCTCAAAGTTTGAGCATTATTTTCTCAGATCCACCCACCCCATTCTCTTGTGATAGAGCTGCTGTTAATTATAGGGCAGATCTCACTTGATGCTGATGGAATTTTTTCAATCATTTCAGTGGCAAAAATATTCAAGTTCTGTTTTTTAATGTGAAAGAGACAACTGTAGTTTCCAAACACATATGAATTTATGTGTCATGTTTTGTCTCGATGTACCTGACGTGAATTTTGCAGTTTTTTGGGGGTGGAGGAAACTTAATTTTTCCTTCTTACCATACAAAGTCTTTGCAGACAGAGCAAAACGTAGGTTGTCCAAAGAAGGTGGCAATAAACTCATGATTTTTGATGTAGTGGATTTTGGCTTGTTTGATGGCTCCTCTCCTGTTAATAGTTACTGTCCCCTCATCTTCTTTCATTGACTGTTTGCAGTCTAAGGGGGAGACAAGAAGACACACTTTTAGTACTTAAAGGCATTACAAAGATTAATATTTGCTTCTCCCAAACGTTCAGTTTGGTTTTCTGTTTCAGAATAGTGCTTCTGTTTATTTTACACCTGCATTCTGCAGACTTTCAGCCCAACAAGGGTGGAACACATGCACACAATGCTTCCTAAGGTGTCTCCATGTCCCTGTCTGCAAGCAGTTCCCAGCTCCTGCCTATGCAGAAAAAGCCTTCAGCAGATGAGCTGAGGGGAAAAAGCAGGAATGGAGCACAGTTTCACTAGAGAAATGACAACCACAGTTGTTTTTTGAAAAAAATCTAAGTTCCTGTACGTAATGTGATTTATGTTTAAGATAAATAAACATTTTATTGGAAGCAGGAGGGTCAGCAGAAGCCTTTCCATTCTGCTGCTCCACGTGCCCTCCTGAACCAGGACTACAGCAGAACTTCAGGTGAAGTGCTGCAGGACCTTCTGAGTCACCATCAGACCATACTACTGGAAGAAGGCTTTCTTCCAGCCTCCAGGAGCAGTAAACCCTGAGGACAAATGAGATTTTCAGTCAGACATTTAGATTTTGCTGACTCATAGCGTTGATGATCTGTCAACGTGTCTCAGTCCCATTCCTCTCCCCTCCCATCTTCCAGTAGCAAAGCTTAGGGCGAAGGGATCTTGCCGTTTGCAGGCTGGGAATTGCCACAGCAACAGAGTAAGGAAAGAGCCAGAAGAGCATTTTTCTCATTGTCAGTACTCTGCTCCATCGCATTGCTGCCTGTTATCAAAAGCAGTGGGAGCCTTGCTTTTTGTACTGATAGAAGCAGATTTGTTTTCCTTTGCCAAGTCACACTCACTGCAATGCCTGAGCTTACTAGGAAGTTACCCAGGAGCTCTGGCTTTCTTGTTGCTGGCTGCACTTGGTTCTTGTCATTTTATTAGCTGGCTGCCACCACTGCTATTTCATTAGACCCCTGAACCTGGAATACAATCCATCATTTGACACCATTCCAAGTGTCCTAAACTAATTTATCTGTCAGCCAGCAGCAGCCAGACAGCAGCAGCATGTACTGTCTTAGAAAAGAAAGGACAACATCAACTCAGGGATTAAGGGAAGATTAAGCATATTAGTGAGAACAAAGTTCAGAAGAGATCCCCGAGCTTTGCTACCAGGTATTAATGCACTTTTCTGAGAAACTGGCAACCTGGTTCAGAGAAAAACCCATCCTGACACCCTCTGAAAGGAGCTCACAGTGTGCACTGTGACACCCTGGCACTGTGCATGCCCCTGAGTTACCTCTGCCCCCGCAGGAACAGGATTCATTTTCGTTGTTCAAACAGGCTACTGAGTTCACCCAACAAAAACTCTCATCAGCTGCTGCACTTCAGCTCGTGGAAGTCCGCAAACAGTCCTATCTCTTTGTTTAATCCTGCTGAGCAAATACACAGACCTCACCCACTGCTCCTCAAATGCTTCAGGGAAACCACACAAGGAAAATAAGGTGGTTGAGAGTCAGCAATGCTTCGTACTGTTTGGTGCATGAAAAAGATGTCTTTGGATGGAAGATTTAATCAGTAACAGCAACAGAACAGAGAAAGATGTTTTGCTTTATGGCACCTATTCCATAACACAAGTAAACCAAGTGTTTAGTGAGGAACTTACAGGGGAACTGGACGTGGCTTCTCATGCTAAAACGCTTGGAGCAATTGCCAGTACTGTGTGCAGAAGTCTCTGACAAAACTTGATCAAGATAAGGGAAACAGTGGTGTTTCCTCCCTGCCTGGAGCACTGATACCAAACTTAAAGAGAAATATGTGAGACTGGCATTTTTTTTTTTGAGAGGGCAATTAATAAACTAATCACTTTGAGTTTTCCCCTCTTTTTTTTTTTCTCTTTGCACACATACTTTAACAGGGAAGAATCCTTGAGCACAGCAAAACTTCAAAATCTGCACATGAGAACACACAGGCTTCACAACCAGCTGCCTTATTAAATACCTTTGCCAAAACCAACCAATATATCCAAGTATAGCTGGAGACATTTTTGTATTTTGGTTCAGAAGCAGCTGAGAGGTTTAGAGAGCAGCTGTAAGTCAAGTGCAAGCTGAGGTGGTTATGAAATGATAGTGTAGCTCATTCCAATTTACTATGGGCATGTTTAACAAGTTATCTTTAAGGTGTAAATTACCTTTAATGTGTATTGCTCCAGAAAAGTTTCAAGCAGTTCAGCCAACGATGGACTCAACTGGGCAATAAGGGCTTAATTTCAAAGATGCAGAGACAATTAACAATTGCAGGGAAGTAATTTTCACAACAAGTGTATGGATGCAGGGTGGAGATGGGGGAGAGGGAGAAACACAAAGGGAAAAACTTTGCTTCCCTCTCCAAGCAAGTCAGGATTCCCATAGATAAAATGTGTGTCATGAACCAGCACATGGTCAGGAAGAGTCATGTACAAAACAGCTGAATCAGCAACTAGAATCCAGGTGACCTCTATGGCCTGGACTTGAAATTAATCATTTTGGACCTAGCACACACCATTAAACATAATCTATTTCCTCTATTGAGAGCTGTGGTTAATATTTATCACTGACACGTTCATGTATTTCAAGGTCCCTTCTCAAAACTTGCAGTTGATCTGACTAAAGCCCCCAGAACTCCTCCATGCTGTATATTCATTAAGAAACCATTAAGCACGACTGTGAATTGACAGTGCAGCTCTCCAGACATGCTGTAAACAGACCACTGTATTCACTATTTAACTGCAGGAGCAGTCCTGCTGAACATTTCAGAGCCCTCACAGCCACTGACACAACACCCAACCCATTGCCTGGAAAACATTTACTAAAGCAATATTGCCGGGGCTCTGCTGAACTGTAATAAATCTGAAGGTGAGATGTCAAACTGTCTCAACTGAACCTCAAAAGTCCAAGGACAAAAGAAAACAACCTCAGAATAACCCCAGTAGTTATTTAAAAAGAAACAATTGAAAAAATATTTACTGTCTTCAGAGTTCATTTTTCATTTTAACCTGCTCATTTCACGGTGCTGTTTGTGAGCAGAGGAAAGATAACAGTGCTACTGCCAGAGACTGGGAACTGGGACTTCACTTCAAACAGGGACAGGCAAAGCGTTTTATGAGCTAACTGATGGCTCAGGTTGAGATTTGCCTGAAACTGTATAATAAATTGCAAAGCCAACTAACATTTCTGTTCAGTGTCTGTCTCCTTCTGCCGTTCTACAGCCTTGCATTTGGCTTTGTTTGAAATTTAAGTGCACCTTCAGGTCAAGAAAAACATTAATCTCATAGAGCAATCATTAAAAGGGAAAGCTTGTTCCTCACATAGGAGACTTTCTTAGCATGAACTGTCTCAGAGGAAAGCTGCTCTTTAACCTGGTCCTGGAGAGGATTGCTTTGTAAAAAAAAACAAAAAAACCCCAAAAATTTACAGAAATAAAAGTTTCCCAAAAGCCTACAATTCTGTGACATGAACTCGCTATGTTAAATCATTGTGGTCTCTGTGATCGTCACAACATTTCATTTACAGAGTATTGATAGTGATTTGTATTTCTTTTTTTTTTTTAAATGAAACAAAACTTTCTCCTTCATTCTCAGTACCTGTGGATTTTACATTGCTGATATTTAAGTAGAAATACCAATAATTTGCTTATTGTAGAGGCAAATACTATTGTCTCTGAAGGCTGGCACATAATATCAAATTATCTATCTCGACGCCATGCAGTTATACAACAAACTTTAGCACAAATGGTCAAAAACGCTGTTACAAACTCTTAGTAGCACCTCGTGAAAAGGTGTGTGCGCTACATGTGACAGTGGGCACATTTCCACTGTAAGATACACAACAAATAAGTTACACTTTGCTCTGCAGAGCCTGCGACACTTGAGGGACACGGGCTTCTTGCCGGCTCCTCTGAAGAGGATCCCAGAATGGTTTGGGCTGGAAGGGACCATCAAGACCATGTAGTTCCACTGCCCTGCCATGGGCAGGGACACCTTCCACCAGACCAGGTTGCTCAAAGCCCTGTCCAGCCTGGCCTTGCACAATTCAGTGAAGTCCTGCCTGGCCCCTGAGCCAGCACCTCCTGCTGTCCTGGCCGACACCACAGAGCACTGAGGGGCTGCTCTGCAGCTGCTTTAGGGGTGTCTCTGCTGATCCAGCCTTTCCAAGTCATTAATGACGTCAACGACCTTCTAGAAAAATGCTAAAACAAAACACCAGAGTTTTAACAAGCCCTGCTTTTCAATCCAGGGATAAAACCCCCCCACACTGCAGCCTTTGTAGCGCTCACACCCGCTCAGAGCTGCTGCGCGAACACGGCCTGTGCTCAGCGGACAGAGCACTTCTTATTTTACACTTCAGTAAGTGCTTTATATATCCCTTCTGCAGAGATACCTGATATCTCATTTGTTGTGGTAAAACAGGGAATAAACTACAAAATAACTTTTCTTTTTTCTTTTTCAAATTACAAAGGCACAGTAAAACTAACCTTCAGACATACGGCATTCTAAGTCAAATTTCTACCAAACATATGAACTATATCAAATTTTCTCTGCTCCACACAGCATGTTATCTACCTTACCAACCACAAACACCGCCAACTTGGTGTTTATGAAATCACCACATCTGCAAATGTCTCATTTTCTTAAAATCGGAAAATAAAGCCAGAAGAGGTTTTTATTAAATTCATGCAATTGCACTTCTAGGAGCAGGTTAAAACAGATGCTAGGTGCCACTGAACAACCACCACATCTGCCAAATTTCTAGAAATAGTATTTTCTCAGTTAAATAATCAAATCATACCAACATCCCCATGTACAATTATAAGAGGGCTTTTCAGCCCTCATCACAGTTACATACTAATAATGTGACAATCCTTCTACAATACACCTCATCCATAGAGAACCTTTCTTCAAATCTTAATTTAGACCATATGCAGACTGTGATAGCAAATCTGTTATTTACCCTATTATTTTTCAAAGGTAACTCAGAAAAATTCTGAAATCTCATGCTTCCCCAACATTCATCTTGACACACAGAGAAAAACATATTCAAAATCTACGGTTCATGTTCCTCTCCCATAGGTCAGACACTTGAGATATCAAAAGTTCACACACAAATTACTCACCTTCTGGTACTTCCAATGGCATTTTAAGGAAAGAACTCACTAACCCTTTCTGCAGAAAGCTAAAGCCAGCAAAACAGCAATTCAGAAACTGAACCCAAGACACAAGCACACTTCCAAAGCTGCTAACACTGCACAAGACACTCAGCAGAGTGAGGTCCTGGGTTTTCTTACTGGATAAGGTCATTAACTACATTTGAATAAACAAAGATCAAGCAAAGCATTAAACGTATTGCAACTCCCACCTATTAAAACTAAAGCTGCTTTAGAGAATTATAACCTAGTTTCAATACTACAACTAGAGAAGGAGGGACAGAAGGAAAACAATGTTCTGAAATTGAAATTGAGGTCAACACCTTTGTTCTCACATTTCACATACCAGAAGAAAAAACTTTAAAATTTCCAGCACAAGCTTATACTCAAATCACAGGACAGAAAACAAAAAAATTTCTTTGACAGCTCTAAGTCAAGGCTCTGCAGTTCCCATTTTACAGGGTCTAGAAAGCAAAAAGACCTCTAAGACTTGGAAGACTTTTCATATATAGCCCTAAATTAACTGGCCAGGCCCCAGTCTGCACAAACAATATACAAATGAAAAGTCTCAATGTAGCCTATCATGGAGGAAATTTTAATACCATGATTCCATGATTTTTCTTCTCTAATAATATACCTATTAATGGAGTGATAACACACTCATTTCTCAATACTGCCCTGTACCTTTGGAGCAGAGGAAAGCAGTTTTCTCTAAAGATGGCAGGGTGTTTTGCTACTCAGAAGGAAGGTTTGAAAAACAGCAGCTTTAGTTTGTAAAACAAGCCACAGAAAGAATTAGTGACTTTTGCAAAGTGCTTGGAGATTTTCAAACAAAAGGTAGCTCCTATAACTCAAAGATACTAATGGTAGCAATACCTTTGAATAAACTAGGGAACAACTGCAATACCAGCTTCAGAACAAGCCTTTTTTAGTATTTTAGAAACTCAGCAACCATAGAGTTCTGTATAGGAAAGCAAGTCAGAGAGAGAACAAACTGGTATCTGTATAGGAAGGAATGTGAACTGTCTCTGAGCATTCAACTATTAACTAAGGGTTTTAGCAATGTTAAGAATGGAGGTTAATACAAACATCCTTGTAATGCACTAACAAACTTCTCTCATCTAATACTGGTAACTGCAAATTTAACTCGAGGAAACATCTACAGCAGCTCAGTGATGAGCCACAAATCAATGTTTGCCTATTTAGCGGTAACATGAGGGAGGTTTATAATTTTGAGGAGTAGTAGTATGTTAAAATGTATTGATATTTGCAGTGTTCACATCAAGTATCAGATTGAGTAACTTTCCTTCAAAAACGTAGATGTATAAATGTACTGAAATGTCTTGAATGGCAGTTTTCCACCACCTATGTGAGTTAGTTAACAAAAAGGTATCAGTGACTAATTTTACGTAAAGCAGAAGGTAAATAGGAAGTTGTTGCAAAGTAAAGATGGAAAAGGTACAATAACAGCTGAATCTTAACTTGCCAATTAAAGTATGATTGCATGAATTAATGATCTGTTTGGTATTCATGCTTCATCCACAACCATCTGCAATCCCTAATAAAGGCAATGAGAAGAACTGCAAGAACATTGCATCTATTTTTAAATGATACCACTGCCCTCTGAAAGAGCCTTGCACAGGAAACCATGACAAAGACCAAGATTAAGGTGTTTTAATATAATGGCCCACAACAGTTTGAATGCAAACCAGAGTACTACTGCAGCATAAACAGAAAGCTTTGGACCTTCAAAGAAACACTCTTACCTACTGACTCCTAAAAGTTCCACATTTTTTTGAAATTTTGCTTTAAAGAGTCAACTTTTCAGAGGCAAAATAACAAGTATATAGGCTGAGGGTTTTTTGCCATCACAGAGATAAAATGTCAACTCTGAAATGTCATGTACTGTACATCACATTCTATCTTCAGTAGCTTTTCTAGTATCTGCTACACAGATTGCCCATATGGTACAAAAATGTATGATACCTTCACAATTAACTTGTTCTATGAGAGCAAAACTGTGCTCCCTGTATGTATCTGTGGGGAAAGAAACCACCAATGCTTCAAAACTTCCTGCTTACTCTCTCCACTTATTACTTATAAACACATAGTAATAAACCTCATAAGACTGACAGACTAATATGGCAGAGCAGTTATATTATAATATTATTCCCAAGAAACAATGGTGTCATGACTTCTAGTATGGGAAAGTTGTAACCACTACCCAAGCAAGTTGTGAGTTTACAGCATTTCCTTTAGAAAAGGATCCCAGATACACAAATTCATGCTAAAATACTTGTTTTTATTATTGTACTTAATTTCCCTCCTAGTTGCTTTCCAAAGAGTGTGTGTATACTTCTGACATAAACAGCCTGTTTACTTTTTCAACTCGTTTGTCAGAACATTGACTAGATTTGCATTTGAACACTAAACCATTCATTCTTTGCTACAGTCAGTTTCCGGTGATTAGTGTCTGAATCCCAAGAAACTCAGACCCACTTCTCCAATACTCAAAAGAAAGTTTCCCACATAAGCTAGAATAAGAGATTTAACTTCCTTGCATATAAAAAGGAGGGGACCCCTGGTGGCCTAGTGGTTAGCATGCAGGACTCTCACCTCTGCCACCCAGGTTCGAATCCCAGCCAGTCCCCCGGGCAGATGGAGCCCGTTAGCCCTGTAAGGCCATCCATCTATGAGAAGGTCACTCTAAACAAACCTACGTCCTGAGGACCTCACTGCCATTGTCCAAGCTTGCTTGGCCCCGGCAGATGAACCTTAGGATTAAAGGGTGGGCTCAGTTCAGCGCAGGCTGTGTCTCACCTAAAAAATCCATTGCGCAGGCTGGAAAGGTAAAAAGACCTTTCCCCAAATCTTCGTTCGCGAAGACTGGCCATTAAAAAAAAAATATAAAAAGGAACTGATATTTTTTTTATCACATCAAAATGTGAGGACAGACGTATCAAAGATACAAAAGTGTCTAAATGCAACAGCATTTAGAGGCACAAAGGCATTTAGATATGAACAAATCAAACCATGTGTCCACATAACAACAAAACCCCCAGAAAACAAATTAATAACATCAGAAAATTCTACTCAGTACACCAGGTGGTATTTTTTTGTGAGCTACATCCTGTGTTCTGCAAAAGGACTGTAAAAATTATACCTTTTTTCACATAACTGACTGAAAATAAACAGTTCACATTACCTGCATCTTCCAAAAAATACTGCACAGCCATCAGCACCTTCCCCTGAGGTTGTAGGTCAAGCTATGGAAAGAAAGATACCAACAGTGAAGTGTGTGCTTGACTGAATCTCTTAGGAATTTAAACAGCTCCTTCTAGGGACTCAGAGCAGAATATTCAATAACTGTTTGTTTAAAATCATCTTCCATATCTCACTGTTGCAGTTGAGTCAGGGGCTTTTATTCTCTTGCTTTTACTCATGTGTATTGCTTTGATGTCTACCCAAGAGTTCGGCACAGAGTTCACATTGTTTCTGCATGTCCCTCTCCCCTTTCTGCAAAGAAGTTTGTTGGCTTCTGTTTCTAATATTAGTAAACTCAATCTGCACAGAAACCCAGTTTTAAAAGAAAAAGTCTATACAATCCTTTATATGTTTATAGAGAGTACAAACCATAGTGATATCAAATGCTGTTGCCTGTAATGAAAAAAAAGTGGTATCATCAAAATTTGTTTTCTTTTCCCCCTCAAACCATTGCACGTGGTTTCTGTGGCAAATTCTACAGACCAGCAAACCCAAAAAAAAGTGTCTTTTAAGCCAATAGCTGAGGTCAGTTCCTGTGCTCAGAAAGTAGCCACTAATTCTTAAAATGCTGCCTTTAAAAAAGATAAGAAACCATTAAGTATGAAAGAGTGATTCAAGCTTCACTTCAGCACAGAGCAAAGTATCCCTGGGTTGCACTAAACACAACTTTGGGAAAAAAAAACCCAACCCCCAAATAAAACCAAACCACAGTTAGATTAGATACACCCATGAACATATCCCCACAAATCCCATCATCCTACTGGGATAACAACTAAGTTTTCATCTTTAAGGCAACGTCTGGCACTCAGAACATCTGCCCAACAAAGTTCCCAGAAGGCAAAGACCCCAGTTACAGCTACTACTGCTGGGCTGTCTCTCCACACAAAAATAACCTTACAGGCTATATGCTAACTGAACTAACATCTCCTTGCTGGCCATGATGGTCTGTCCAAGTCATGACAGGTTGTACAGAGAAAGTTTAACACTGATGATGTCTACGTGGCACCTGTTTTATGGATAATAAGCAGAGGATTTCAGATCACTGAACTGGCTAAAACTGACCACTATTAGTTTTTTCTCTTGTGAATAATTATTCTTGTCTCAGAATTCAAGTTAAGGTGTGGAAAAAAAACAAGTGTAACAGGTGAATACAAACCAGTGAGATCCTACTGACCTAGGAAAATCTAAACCCCTTAAAGTTGAAAAGGCGTATGGCATTCATTCAGCTTGGAAGAAATTCTGAGGAATTGACCTTTTCCCTTACCCAGAATTCTGCTTTGCCATTGCCCTTCTTGCACCGCTCTGCCAGGACCGACACACCCACAGTCACCTCAGACAGTGGCTCTTCTGCTGCTTTCATCAGCACAATCTGGATCACCCGGCCCTCATAAATGTGGGCATCAAACGTCGACTTCCATTCGGGATACATGGTAGGTTTCCTCTGAACCAGAGTTTTTCCTCTCTCTGAAAGCCAAAATAACCCCGAAGAGGACAGAAATTGTAAAATCAAATACTGTAGATCTAGTTCTTAAACTCAACAAAATGAAAGAGAAAATACTTGTACTGATACTAAAAGCAGATTTACTATTTCTTTTGTTGTGGTTGGGATGAAGTTTAAATATTCAGTTCAAATGTTCATGACTTGGAAGGCAAATCTCACCCTGACAAACAGGCATGCAAAGGCAGTGAAGGTGTTAACATGTAGCCAGAGACCAGGAGGTACAAACCCCATTGAGGAATTTCAGAAGCTGGTTTAGTCAGTCACAACTGTACAGGGAATATTTCATGGCTCCTTTCTGGTATAAATCTCAATGATGTGTCATCTGATCATAGTGAATACCTACTGCTCTAAAATAAATTAAGGAACACCTTACACTGACCCAGTTTAAATTGACCAGTGTCTGAGAGATGAAAGGCTTCACATTTCATTAATCTACTTCCAAGTTATGAATACAAGTGAAATGTTGGGATAAGTCACTCTCCTTGACATTGTACTCTGTCTATACCATGACTGCTACTTTTTAAAGGACATTTCAGGGCCTTATCTGTCCTCTCTAGCACATGCAGACCTTGTGTCATTAAGGAACAAGAAAAAAGATGAAATAACATCAAAAAAGTATTTTTCTTTTTTTTTTTTTGGTAACATTTACCCAATCTCCCACAAGAATATCTCAGCAGACTCCTTTGTTAGGAGTTTTACAATGCTTCACTGTTTTTATTAGATAGATTTTTTTTTCTTTTCACCAACAAAGGTTGGACTAGATGATCCTTGAAGTCCTTTCATGCCTGGTATTCTATGCTTCTAATACACAGCTTCAGTCTCTCTTGCTACCCATTAAGCTAATTTCTTCCTGTCCTTACCTCAGGCAGAGAAAACAGTGACTGCACAATCTGTAACAAGCATATTTCTAGATCTGGGTCTCTTAGTCCCATCAACACATCCAAAATGATGTTGCCTTCCAAGCAATCACATCCAGCTCTTCCCTGTGACCCTGGCACACAAATGGCACCTCCCAGTTTTTCTCTGTGATTTGCTGCCAAGCCAATTATTCTCCATTTGTGCGCAGGAAAATGAATATTATTTTCTACATTCTACACAATTTCTCCTATTTATCAAGATCATTCATTGCAATAAAAGTGCTTTCTAAGTGCCTTTCCAGCTCTGAATGATCCATTTGTTGTTGTGATAGCAAGGCAATAGAAAAGCAGATTAAATAGTTGGACCCTTCCACAAGAAGCTGCAGTGTGGTCTGTTAGAACCTTAATATTTTAAAATCTTCCTGGAAACTCAAGGCAAATTCAGTGTTCACTCATTAACAGCTTGCTGGACTATTCCACTCAGTTGTGCTGAGCTCTGCAAACAAGAGTAGGGAATTGTGTCCTTGTACTGCTTTATTAGGGAATTCCTGCCAACAGCAGCACTGCAAATCACAGCTTGGACAGCAGACCTGAGCTACCTGCCAAAGGACATTCCCCAATGCTCAGAAATGGCCACCTGAGGACCTTCTCCATTGCAAAGCAAACTTGCAAGGCATTCCTCCTCAGTCAAAAGCTTCTCTCTTGAATTTGGGAAACTGCAGACAGAAAAACCTCAAATCCTTCACAGTGCAAACCTACTTCCAGAGCCCCATACTATGGAAAAATGTGAAAATATTATCATAGAATCATAGAATTGTTTAGATTGAAAAAGAGTGTTAAGATCATCAAGCCCAACCATCACCCCAGCACTGCCCAGGCCACCACTAACCCATGTCCCCAAGTGCCACATGTGCACGTCTTTTTAAATCCCTCCAGGGATGGTGACTCCACTGCTTCCCTGGACAGGCTGGTCCACTGCTTGACAACCCTTTTGGTGAAGACATTTGCCCTGATATCCAATATAAACCTCCATGGCACAACCTGAGGCCATTTCTTCTCATCCTGTCACTGGTTCCTTGGGAGAAGAGCCTGACCCCCATCTGGCCACAACCTCCTGTCAGGGAGTTGTAGAGTGCAAGAAGGTTCCCTCCTTTTCTCCAGGCTGAGTTCCCTCAGTTGCTCCTCACAGGACTTGTGCTCCAGGCCCTTCCCCAGCCCTGTTGCCCTTCTCTGGACTTGCTCCAGCACCTCGATGTCTTTCTTCTTCTGAGGGATCCAAAACTGAACTCAGGATTTGAGGTGCAGCCTCTCCAGTGCCCAGAGCAGGGGCACAACCACTTCCCTGTTTGTGGTAAAAATACACAGGGAGAGCTCAAACAAAACAGAATTTAGAGAATATTAGGATGGACAATGAATGCAAGGGGGGATTAAAAGCAGGTTCTCTGCACAGCAAGGCTTTTACACTGGCCTACTTTTTGGGTTGCTAAAGCCAGACCCCTTCATCAAAAAGGCACAGGAGGCAGCCTTGGGAATAGGAGAAATTGCACTTATTTGTAAACCTTTGACAATAATTCAGGGTTTGCAGGAACAGCAGCAGTTTGTAGGAGAGTTGGTAATACTCCTTGTAAGATTCTTAGATGGGGAGAGAACTATTTCAGTGTTCACAGGACTCTGCTTATTCCCACGTCCCAATTAAGGTCTGCTTTGATCAGTCACTATATGAATTTTTACCCTATGTAAAACCACAAAGAAGGCGTCTGAATTACCGGCAACAACTTCCAGCCTGGCCATGCTGCTTTTGCAATTAAAATCATACTAATCAAGATCTGTCATGGATCACACTGCCTGCCTGCAAATGAACAGTTAAGTGTTCAGCAAAGAACAGCCTTTAAGAGCACTGTTCCTACCCCTCCTATGTTCAGGCCTCCTTTGCTTCTCTGTTAATACCACTGGCTCCAAAACATGTCACATGTTTGCAAATTGGCTTAATGCCTAATCATTAGGCAATATGACTTCCTTCTTCCTATACAATAAGCTTTTCCTTGATCATGTTTCAGCAGGCAAATCCAACAAAAAGCTATCTTGTCAAACTGACAACAGAAGCATCACATTGTTTTCCTGATTACCTCAATCACTTACTTCTCTGAGGTTCACTGTCCTCTCCTCCCCCGTTTTTTAGTGCCTCAAAGACACATGGAAACAAAGAGGGGAAATGTTGGCACAACTCTACTTTTCAAAAGCAAATGGCCAGGGGAAAAAAAAAAAAAGGAGGATTTATTTAGATCACTTTCACCTCTCCACACATTCTGGCAGCTGCAATACCTTCAACACCATTTCTTCAGAGGTTCTCCCAACAGGCCAGGAAACTGCTTCTTTGGAGCTGAATACATTTGCTTGATGGCAACACTTTTTGGAAAGGGCACCATGCCTTGTATTTAAAGTTTAAACACAGCTTTTACCCTCAGGAATAAGGGGAAAGACCAATCACACTGTGAGGAAGAAGAAAATTCACCCTTTCCTGCATTCTTTGATGTTTTGTGAAGCCCTAGAGCCATACTGCAGGATTAAACTGCTTGATCTAACCCAAACCAGCAATCCCCTCTTATCCTGTTTGGCTACAGTGGTGTATTCCAGCCAAATGTCACAAAATGTTATAAACCTTTGGACCAGTGTCTGTAAAGATGAGGTCTTTGAAGTCTGAGTAAATAGAGAGGTGCTAAAATAATCTTGGGTGCAAGTAATTACAAGCAAACAATTGTGCCAGAATGCCTCAGTTATGTCTGGCACTTGCAGAGCTGGAGAGGACATTGCTTTATTTAACATTTGCAAACCTTGCTCATGCAAAATTCACAACTCACTTTAACCCAAGCCAAAGTGACTTTTCACCTGCTTCCCCGCATATTTTGTGAATAATTGCATTGGTGGTGAAGTAAGAAATTGGAAATCTTAGACATCACCCTACCAAGTGCTGAGCTCCCTGGCCACAGGACAAGAAAGCATTAATAAAGAAGTCTTGTTTTAAGGTGGGGGTAGAGAACCACCATTGTTATTTCTTCCATTTTGAAAGAAAAGCTCATGTTGAAGTGCTTGGCACGACAAGCACAGCAGGACTCACTACCATTCACAGACTAAGAAGGATTAGAGTATTTCTCAAAACTTATTCATATTCAGGAAAGCATCCCCATTTGTAACCTCACCTGTAGTCAATGATTCCTTCATCTTGATAGCACAGAAAGGCTGCAGCTGTTCTCCTTGATTCTGCACAGGTCCCAGCTCAAAGGAGTTGAAGGATATCCGTAAAAAGGGGGCCATTGCTCACAGTGATGCACAATCTAAGTGGAAATAAATAAATAAAAATCATTCAATAAAAGACCTGGTCTGAGACTTGTAAGAGAGTGACACACATTTCCCAGCAGCCATCAGAGCTTCTATTGAGGCTACAACCCCATGGCTCCTATTCAAGCACTGCTTTCAGGTGGCAGTGTACTAATCCTAGGAAGCATCCAGAGCTAGTGATCCAACTGTGAGCCTCCATACCTGCACATACCAGGCAAAGAGAAGAGGGAGAGGGAAGAAGCACCAGCACCACTGTGTCACCTCTTTTAAAGTGTCAGGAATCACCAAAGTTCAAAACATCTGCAATATCTAAGTCAGCAAACAGGTGTTTCACTACAGTCTTCCCTCATTCTTAAGAGCTTCTGAACTTAGAGCAATTTCAGTTTACAACTCACAGCACCTTCAGCAACAGTTAGCTCTGTAGCTTGTATGTCAATATTGTTTTGTGAAGCAAAAATTACTTATTCAAAAGGTAAGAGAAAACAGTCATTAGATAGCAAGGCAATGTTAGTGCAATCAGAGGAGGAGGGATGCAGGGAAGGAGGGATTAGGAGAAAAGAGTTAACAAGGTAACAGGAAGAGATGATGAAAAAAAATAAAGACCTGAAACTGGGCTGAGCTGGCCTTTTGACTGCAGATTGTTAACCAGCTCAGTCAGGCAGCACTAGGAAGGACACTTCAAGCAATCCTGCACATGCCAGCATTTTTTTAATGTACAGACATCGACCTGAGAAACAATTAACATTCCTCTTCTATCTCTTAAGGCCCATACAGTCATTTAGTTAAAAGACTGACATGAAGACTCTTTGCAGCAAACCAGCATTTGCACATCACACACTCTCCCCATGCGGAGACCATTTATAATAAATAGAAAACTTTTATGACCAACATTTATTGAGCTAGTTTTTATTAACTGACTGCTTCTCCACTTTCTTTTCTGTAATAGTAAGACAGAGTTAGAAAACAGGTTTAGGATTACTTGGCACCCACCACTGCTCATCCCTCCGAAGAACTGAAAGCCAGGACTGTAATTCACATTCATGCAGAACGGTCACCCAGACTCACAATAAAGCAACAATCCTCCCACACTAATCCGCTGGTTATTGCAGCTTGGGGCACCATTTGATGAGACTGGAGATTGAGATGACCTCACAAAGAAAGAAAAATAGACAGCTTTTGTAAAAATTAACAAATTCCATCTGAAAGCTCACTTTCACAAAGGCAACAAAAGCACAGCGCTCATCAAGAGCTGTAATGAGGAACATATTTCAGCTGCTCAAGGGGCCTCGTGCTCACTGTGTTCAGAACTACCCCCAAGCGATCAGCCATGACTTGCCAGCACCAGCTCACATATCATTACTACTCAGCATGGATGTAAAAGAAACCAGATTTCATCCTTGTTCACCTCTGGGAAGCAGCTCGAAGACTCGACCAGGCCATAGGTAGCAACAAGCTGGGTAGGTCAGCGTGTAGCTCCCACTGGAAAGTTTATTTGACAGAATCGCAGGATTGCAGGATAATTCTGGCTAGAAGGGACAGCCCAGCTAGAAGTCACAATTTACAGTAAGTCTGGGACTATACTAACAAAAAATTGGAAAACACTAACAAAGCTAAACTAACAACTGCACTGAGTTCACTCAGCCCATCTGACTCAAGCCAACGTTAGTCCTGAAACAGAACACAAGGCTTTGCAACTTAGTTTAACTCCAGATTAAGATACAATAGGAACAGGTACAATGTATATGCATGTTGAGTAATCTCACAACCTTTCTCATTTTCAATGGCCAAATACATGTGAAGGCCACATTTTCAACTCTGCTTCGTAGTTTTGAATATGAGTATTTGTTGTATTCATTGTGCTCAGCTTCAGTGCATCTCAAATGCCCTTTTCTCTCTCAGAAATGCTACACACAAGCAGTTGAGCAGTTAGGAGAAAACACCAACATCCCAGAGTTTCTGATGATGTTCAAAGTCCAAGGTCACAGCGAAAACTAGAAGATAACTGTTTGCTTTTACATTTAACAACAGCTTTAAAAAAAACCCCAAACACAACAAACTCAACAGCTACCTGTTCTTGCCAAGTTTCTCTACCCTTATATACTGTGCTTTTTTCACAGAAGTAGAGATCTTAAATGTCTGCATGCAAACTCTCACTATATGTTATAGACTCTACTGTGACACAGGGAGGTTAAGTGAGAAAGGAGGGTTTGAATTTGCTCCTCAGATATATTTTCCAGCCATTGTCTACGCTAAGATGTGCAGTGAGATCACTGACAAGGATCAGCTGCACTGCTGTAAACAAAAACATACCCCACTAAAACTGTTTTTGGCAGCGAAACTCGGTGAAAGAGATTAATTTTAATTCAACAAAGTTTCTCAAAATCCCTGCAGAATACACTCATCCAAAAGTGTTCTCACATTTGAAAAGCAAAAACATTGAAAGCAATACATAAGCTTTGCTTGTTGCACTTTAGACAAGAGTCCCTCTCTAGTCTCTGTGACTGTCACAGATGTGACAGCACAAGCACTGAGTCTTGTTTTAGGAGCTGAATCTGTCAGGAACTGAAACTGATATAAAAATCAAGGGAAATTTTACAATCTACTCATACAATCTGCATTGCAGCTATGAAGTATTAAAGCCAAACTGCTTCCCTAAAGGCCAGATTTTATCCAAACCAAATGGTGGAAAAACTGAGACATGAGCTCCAAGAGCATTGCTATTCTAAATGACAGGTTCAGTATCTCAAACAGTTTCAAAGCCACATGCTATCTGAAAAAAAACTAAGGGAAAAACCTTCCAGCAACATTACTCTCTGTGAGGTACATGGTGGTGGCACCACTGGTTCAGAGCACACCATTGGATGCTGTCCAGCACCATGTTCATTTTGTCAAGGATCCCTGATCTGCTCTATTGCAAACTCAACCCATGTTCTACATTCTGGGATAGATTCTATGAAATCCACAGTACTTTCCATGCAGCTTTAAAAATCAGAGCTTTCTACTATTTAATATTGAAAGAAAATCAGTGTTACTATCAACTACAGAGTGAGAGGGGGAAAAATGGAAACATCTTCACATCATCAAATGTCAACATCTGCTGGATGAACAAATGTTCAGTTTTAACAAGGATGTAACACTCAGTTTTAAAGAAATCTTCAAAGCAAATTAAAATCTTAAATATTCCAAGAAGAATTTTATCAAGATTTGCTAGCATGAGATTCACATTAGATTAAAAATCTTCACGCAGACTGAAGAGACAAAGGTTAAATTCTGTACTTTCTCTCCTTCCAGTGGTGCCCAGCAGCAATCAGGGACTTGCTCTGCAACCCAAGGCGGCACTTGCCAGGGTTCCTTTGTTGCTGTAATTCTACCTGGTTATAAACAGTGAGGGCAAACCAGCTCTAACATGACCCAGAAACAAAGACACGGTTGTAACTGTTACACAAAGCAGGAAGTAACATCAAAGCAGTGGATCATCTGGAGGAAAAACAGTGGATCATCTGGAGGAAACGCTGATACTGGTCGACAACAGAGCACTGAAGAGACTAAAAAACTAATGGGCACAAGCAGAGCATAGACTGGTCCATCATTGATACAGACCATATAACAACTGAGAAAGCTCCCCTGCTGATTTGTGCCTCTGATTTCTTGGCAGTAGTCTGTAAAACACTTTGCAAACAGATGTAAAGCTGCACACACATCATGGCTTTTCCATGCTGTCTCACAGAACTGCTCTGGGAAACACCAACACTGGTAGGCAGCACCTCACATGGCTGACCAATTGGTGTTCTTCCCTGAAAAGACGCAGCAGTAACTTTTCTAAGATGCAAAAGTATAGATTATTTCCAACTTGCAGGTATCCTTTTTTTCCACAAGGGTTTCCTGTCCTCCATTCTGGCAATGGACAAGGCGTTTAAGAAAGACAGCAACGATTTACTGCCCAACTTATTGCCCCCACAGAACTTGCAAAAACATGCACAAAGTCCTCCTTCCTCTTTATGTACAGCCTACAAAGGTGCTTATGCTACTTCTATGGCAATAATATGAGAAAAGGCTGCAAATAGCGATGCTGGAAGAGTGATTATCATCCTTCACCTGTGCACATGGTGTTTTTATTGCTCCCAGGTGTGACAACCCACACTCCCTTCACACGTATTCTTTCAGCTGATGATCCAAGAGAGAAAAACAATACTTGTGCTGCAGGAAAATTCACTGAACCAGAGGAACAATGATGCTAACCACTGTCTACACTGCACACCCATGATTAGTCTACAGAGACCTTTAGCAGGTTCTGTTAAAATCCCTGGTCTCTGTTTGATGCTCTGTAGGTGGAAGTCAATCTGAAAATGAAGTCAGTTTAAAAGGAGCTTATTATATTTGCTGTTATCAACCTTGTCAAAAAGACACACGGCAGCATTCTTCATCTGCTGGACTTCCCCAGGCACTACTGCTACCCCAGGAAACCCTGAAAAACAGACTTATATCCAACCTCAGACCACTGCACATCATGATGCTGAACACTCACAGCTGCCAGAGATGGCAAAAAACATTATCTGTAGGTGCTGCTTTGAAAGTTTAAAATCCACAGAAGGACTTAAAAAGTGTTCTCCACAAAACAGGGCTAAACTCACACATTGCATGTAGGTCCCTGCAGGAAAAGGAGGGTTCTCCAGAAAGTACTGTCCCTGCAGCAGCATCATTCATGCTTTTGTTTAGGTTTAGCCACTAAAGTGCAACTATCTCCTGTGAATGGTTTAATTTATTCCAGTTATTAATTTGATTCATCTGTCTATGGATTTCCAGAATGGAAATAATAGTTAGTTTAATAAACTAACCTTATGGAGAAGATTTTACAAACAAAATAAAAATAAACCTTAAAATTAGAATTGTAGGACTATACATTTATGAAAGCAAAATATATCCATTAGGTAATATTTTTAAAAAGTGCAGTTATCTTCAGGAAGTCAAGGATGAAAAGAGCAGCTTTAAAACAGCCCAATCAACTACAGTTTCTGCAGTAATATTTCTAAACCAGTGAAAATTCTAAAAATTTTAACACCAAAATTCAATTTACTTGCTGTTAAACTTACTGCAAATGATTTCTTTTTGGTTCATAATTTCAAAATGACAATTCTGTATACTAAATTCTACTGTAAATTATGCAAGTTTTGGGGTTTACTTCAATTTTTTTTTTTTAAATAGTACAAGTCCTAAGCCTAACTTGGAAAAAATGTAGTTACCATTTCCTTCCCTTCCTCCCCCAAGTATTTTCTTTCAGATACTTCTGCTTTTGTTGGGTTAGGCCAAGGCCAGAAACAGAAACAATTACATAATAAAATCTGTCACTGTGTTGCAACAGTCTGGAGAAGAATCCATCTAGATAAGCCATGCAGCAAGAGAACTTGCTTGGTTTCATCCCACTTGGCCAGAAGCACAGATAATTCTGAGTTTCCACACTTTTTTTGCACATTCAGCAGTCCTCAAACTGCCCAATTTTGTGGCTGCTCTCTGAATTGCTGGTATTTCCCCAACACTCTCAAGGTTGAAAAAAATTACTGATACTTTCCCTTATCGTTACAATGAGAAACTCTTCAAAATATGAGCTCCAGAAGCCTTTATTTGAACAGGCCAATTCTTTCAATCCTGGTAGTGCAAACTCCTGGGAAGCTCGAGGGGAAAGCAGATTGCAGGCAAGGGAGAGTTAAAGCAGACCTGATTTTGTGGGTTTTTTTTGGAAGACGTGCAGCCCAATTTATTCGATCACATGATAACATACAATTAGCTCAGCAACAACAGTTGACTGTTCTTAAAGTGGTTTCAGGTGCACTGAGGAAGACAAATCTGAGTTTTACACTAAAAGATCAGCAAGTTGAGGAAATTCTAAGCTCTGAAATAGGCAGCAGGTCAGGCTGTCACATAGCATATGCTGCAAGATAAAAAAAACATTTTACACTGAACGTCCTTTTTTTTTGGAAGGGGAAAAAGAACATTTGGAGCAACACAGTTGGCTTTTCCAATATTCCACAACCACTACTTGGTGGGGAGAAGGGGGAAGTACTGTCAGATGTTTTTTCTTTAGGAGTGCATAAGAAATAGCCATTTAAGTATTATTTTTTTTTTAAAGTCCCAAGTTCTCCTTCCTCTGTGAACACACAGGACTAAACATGATAATAATGATAATACTATGAGCTGCTGTTCGTCACCTTTGCCAAAATCAAGCTTGAAACAAGAGTACAAATGAATCCTCTTCATCAACTTCAAACCCAAATATCCAACATTAAAAGCACACAAGAGAGGAAACACTGGCTAGAGCCCAAAGACTTTGTTCATTATTTCTGATAGCACAAATGATATCTTTGTTAAATAGCAGCTGCAACAACATGAAGGTTTAATATAACAGGGCTGGCTGGCCAGATCACTCTAGGTGAGAGAAAAATTCATTAATATCAAATTACACTATGAAGTGGGAGAATGTCCAAAATACTTAGATAGGAGGCAAACCTTGTTTTTTCCCTATCCATGCATGACTTAAGCATAATTAGGATGCTTTTTTTTTTCTTTGACATGAGGAGTAAGCAGAGGTTGAGGGCTTTTTTTTCTGCAATTGAATAACACAATCCCTTCTGAGGGAGGATGAAAAAACCTATTAGGTGAAAGGGATGAAGTTACACCTCTTTTTCACTATAACAACACACCTTATAGCCAAGCTATAGTCTGTGTCACTGAAGAGAGCACTGGAAGTCTTCTGAGTCTGAGCCCCTGACCAGCTCTCAGCTCTCACTTCCTCAGCAATGGCCAGGAAATTTGCCAGTATTTAGTCAGCATGACTAAATTGCAAAACTGTACATCAAGTTTATCATGTGAATACGAGCTCTCTGAAGGAAGCAAGCCATTCTGCAAAGGTTTTTCCTGTAATAATCACTACACTACGAAAGCTGAGCTACTCACAGCTTTCAGAAGTACCAAACCAAAGGAAAAGAGCCAAAGAAAACCCAATATTTTGTACAGTACCTGTTTAGGTACCACCGTAATCAAGCACAGAGGGATCCACACTCAGGCATATTCCAGCAATATCCTTTAACAGAGGAGTTACACAGCAAGCTCGTCCTCCACCTTACTCTTGCTGAGTATTTTTATCTAGGATTCATTATAACATTTTCCAGCCTTTCAGTACCTAAAGAGGCTCCAAGAGAGCTGGAGAGGGACTTGGACAAGGGTCTGGAGTGACAGGACAAGGGGGAATGGCTTCCCATTGACAGAGGGCAGGGTAGGGTTGGAGATTAGGAAGAAATTCTTCCCTGTGAGGGTGGTGAGGCCCTGGCACAGGCTGTCCAGGGAAGTTGTGGATGCTCTGAGCAACCTGGTCTAGTGGAAAGTGTCCCTGCCCATGGCAGGGGGTTGGAACTGGATGATCTTTAAGGTCCCTTCCAACACAAACCCTTCTAGAATTCCACAATTTTCTTCTCAATTATAAGCTTCCCAGGAACTGGGATATATTTCCCAGAAAGAATAATAGAAAATGCCAACAACATATTTTCAAACCTAACAGAAAATACTGCCTTCTTCTTCAAAACACTGCAGGGGTTTTGTGCTGATTTTTGTGTTGATTTTCTAGTTTGTTTTTTTTATTTTATTTTATTTTATATTTTCCACTGAGTTCCCTTCATGCTGAAAAAGCCAAATGCCATAAAGACAGTATGCTAATCACAGCTTAAGAAAAAAAGGGAGATTTGTAATGTGTCTTATTTTAAATGTACTGGGTTAATGTCTCTATATAAACAATGAAGAGGCAAAAAATGCAAATAGAGAAACTGGACATTCAACAGAAATATAAAAAATGCCTTCTAAAACATTTCAGTAAGAAAATGATTTTACTTTGCACTTTTGAAAACATCAGCAGATTATGCAGTCTAAGTGCCTCTCAAAGAGCACAAGCCTCCAAGCCAGAAATTTATACTATTGCCAGCACCATGACCTAATCCTCCAAGTATCTGGAAAACTAGAATATTCATTAGCTGAGAGAACTGTATCATCATTCATACACGCTGGAAATCTGCTGCTCAGATAACCTCATCAGAGGGAATACAGTTCAGTCCATCCAAGCCTTTCAAACTAAAAGGACACGAGCCGTGAACCAAAATTTTTGCTCATTAACTGGGTATCAAGTTGTAGGAGTAGATCCTGTCCAGCCTCCTGGCTGCATCTGGCACTGCTGGGGTTGTTTGGTTTGGTTGTCTGAGATGCCTGAGTTTTCCCCTGGGGACCACAAACGTGCTCAGTCACTTCAGTCAGACCCCTCAGGCTCAGAGAGCTGGGGCTGTTCAGCCTGGAGAAGAGAAGGTTGTGTGGAGACCCCACAGCACCTTCCAGGGTATGAAGGGGCCCTACAGGGAAGCTGGAGAAGGGACTCTTTGTCAGGGACTGCAAGCAATAGGACAGGGAGCAAGGGGTTCAAACTGAAAGAAGGGAAATTTAGGTTGGATACCCAGAAGAAATCCTTCCCTGTGAGGGTGGGGAGGCCCTGGCACAGGTTGCCCAGAGAAGCTGTGTATGTCCCATCCCTGGAAGTGTCCAAGGCCAGGTTGGACAGGGCTTGAAGCAACCTGGAAGGTGTCTCTGTCCATGGCAGGGGGGTTGGAACTAGATAACATTTAAGGTCCTTTCCAACCCAAACTATTCTATGATTTTAAGATAGGCCAAATCTGCCTTCCTGAGCATGATGCTCCTTTTCCTTGCTATTTTTCGGTACTTAAAGGCTTCTCAGGGTAGGTAGAAATCATCCTTTTATCCTTTTGTTTGTTTTTTTTTCATTACCAGGAATGTGAAAGCCAAAAACCACAAAATAAATTAAATAACCAATATAAGTCAACTTAATCAAGACATTTTCCACGGTTTATTAACTGAAAATAAACAGTGAATCCACACACAGTTACATGCATCACTACCTGTGAAGGCATCTCTCACTTTTGAAATGAAGAGAGAAAAAAGCACAACTGAGATCCACTGAGGGATGTGTAGGATGATGCTAAACAATGAACGGCCAGAAGGACTGATAAGGAGAAATTGGAAAAAAAAAAACAACATAACCAAAATTCACTTTTAATTCATACAGCATTTGCTCCTGGTGTAATTTCAAAGTTCAGGCTTAGACTTTCAAAAACATAAGAAACTGGAGAATCATTTAAAAATGAGATGTTTGGTTTTCATATGCAAAACACCACACACATAGAGTAATATAAACCCATGCCCAAGAACTTCACTTTGCAACACTGCGAGTCAGCTTCTGTTTTTTCACTATTGGGTCATTTCACTAATGAAAACACTGCTAAACAAGACACAAACTTCATTACTTGTCCTAAAAAATACTTTCAGGAAAATATATGCAATGAACTTGCCAGGGTACCTTTAGATTACCCAAAAAGTAACTGAAGACAAACTCTTTGATTGCAGCTGTACTCTCGTGTTCCAGTTACCCCCAGAAGCAACAGAGTATTCAATGACTTTCCTACAGGCAAGCTTTCCTGGCTCATTATGGCCTATCACTTTCTCCATCACTAAATGGATAAATGAGTTAAAGTCTTGGTCATTTTCCCTGCATCTTCCAAGTATTTCTGACTTTTTTTGCTGCACATATTTCTTTTGCCATCAAAGTGCTTTTTTACCAACCATTTTTATAGCAATTTTTCATAATCACAAGCTGCTACCACTGAATAGCACCTCCAGTACCCTGTCCTGGTTGGGAAGCACATCATTAGGAGAAGTCACTGCTATTAGATCATTCAGTTTAAAAGGATGGTGTATGGCTGTAACTGGCACAGAAAAACTCAAGAGGAAAACCAAACAGCTGTAAACTCCAGTTCTCCTGAGGCAACAGCACACACCTTGTGCACAAAGCTCTTCCCAATCTTTCCAGTGCAATCCCAGTTTTAAAGGGGACAGGCAGGTAACAGACTACAAGTACAGGAGTGAAGCCCACAGGAAAATGCTCCTGGTAGTTCCAAATGCAAATATTCCCACTTCCAATTACAGAAGATCCCTTTCTTAGCTCTCAGCATGGAAAGACTGCACGTCCCCAGGCAGCTGAGTGGGAAATTCTCTTTCCACATGGTGTATCTACCCTTAATGGTCTGCCCAGTCCTGCCTCCAGATCTTTCCTCTGTATATCAGTGCTATCCACACTGCCTTGATTCTTTCCCTCTTTGAAAGCCAAGAGGCTCTTTCATGCTGTTTACTATGCAGCTTGCTTAATCACAGCTTGCTTAATTATAATTACCCTGGCATTTTGTGTACCTGAAATGCCTTTCACTTCCACACAGCAGTGCCATGTCCTCTGTCTCACACATCCACACCACTCAAATGAGCAAGGAGTGAGTGCTGGCAAGGAGCTCTCCTGGTATTTACAACAAGCCACATCCCCAGCATAAGTTAGCCCAAAAGATTCCTTTCTGCCTCATGGTTTACAGTCCCCAGCACTCCCCAGGCCACAGGATGCTGGCTTTTCCTCACTGGTCTGGATATTTGCTTCCACTACAGCAGTTTAAGTACATAAATCCTGTTCTAATACAGCTTTTTCCATGTTAGCAATTACTGCTGAACCCACAAACATATTCTGTGACCAACACTGAGAGGCAATTCACACAAATAGGAAGAGGTAAATAGATGCCCACAACCCACTTCTTATGAAAAGTTACTCCACATCTTGGATAATTTGAGAGTCTCCAGTACTGAGTAAACAGAAGTTAAATCAACTTTGGTCCAATGAATTTCAACTCTGTGGGAAAGAGCTGCAGAGAGCTGCATTTACAGCCTTTAATAGACAACCCCATTCTGCCTCTGTGGGACTATTAAAAAGAAAAAAAATTTACTCAGACCTGAAGTACAGCTATATTGAAAAATGTATCTGCTTGTATTGTGAAGAGCCTTAATTAAAAAGCAGTTTGGTAAATATAATTTTTATGCTCCTGTAATATATCTCCTTGTCCAAGATGCAGTTTTCCAAGTAGAGCACTAGCGTTTTCTTAACTGTTCTAAAACTAAATCCGCTTCTGAAAATAAAGTTATGAAACCTATATCTGATAGAAAATGTCAGAATTATAAAAATCAGCACTTAAAATTCACCTGAGATGTCAAAGGAGAAAAGAACCTCATGATTCTCTTGCAGCTGTCAGTGCCCTCTGTTCATCTACGATGTGTACTGAGACACTGTATCTGGTGAGGTGTGCAAATACATATGATACACACAAAGATCCGATGTCCTGAGGAAGAAGAGTTTAAATCCCTAGCTATTCTGGACTTTGTCAAATTTTTCCCATGTTGCTGCCTCTGAAAAACTCGGATATAACAAGTAACAAATACTCCAAGTATTTAGTACTGTTCTGGTGCAAGGATGCATAGTCTAGGCACTGCCTAAGAAATATTCTTCAGCCACCTTGAAAGTAGATCTGAGATGCTCTTGAGTTTTACTTTGAATCTCTGAACATAAAATGAAAGTAGAAGTGTTTTAAGCATTAATCTGTATTATTGCATAATACATAAGCAGTTTAGGAGACTCAAACAGTACTGAGGTAGAGTGGTTTCCACAGTTACTGTTTGTAACTTCCAACACCATGTTGAAATTTAGGACAAGCAAGTACAATAAACTCTGCCTACAGAAGAGAAAACACTGTTCAGTTTGGTTTTTCTTGCCGGTAAATATTTTGCTGTCTCGCTTAATTCAGAATAAACTTTCAGTGTGCTGTACAATGGAAACATTAATTTCTGCTCCCCAAACAGAAATTGGTGGGATTCTCTAAACAATTTACAGGAGCCACTTTAAAAGACAGTTAAAATTTTTCCAGCATCTTCTAGTGCAGTTACATGAGCTACACAAAGAAACAGCGATTCCAGGCACTTGTACAGAGTTCAGTGGAACACAGCATTGCATTTATGATCTTGGAATGAGAGAGTCAAAAGAACAAGGTTCAGGCTTGTGACACATTTACTGCTGACCTCTATGCCTCTGTTCCTTTTTATTATTACCACCTACCTACCAGAAAGTGAAGGTGAACAAATGGTTAGAGACAAGCTTGTCTAATAGCAGCAAGACATCATCATATCTAGGGATTATACTGTAAGCCTTAACAGTTTTACTATTTCTTTCAAAAACAATCAACAGGAAGAGTCTAATATTATACTTTAAGCAAGGTGGCCAATTACAGGTTCCTAACAGCAGTTCTACCCACTTCTGAGGCAATGCATTACTGAACTTACACCCAGAACTTTTCACCCTGTCCCCCACAGCAAGGGGAATCTGTCTTCCTGTAATTTTGGAAAGATGCATTACGCATGCAGGTTAATTAATTTGCTTCCACGATCAGACAGGGGAGAAGGCTCTTAGGATTCCTCCTCGATATGAGTCATTCTCATGGAAAGTCCCAACTTCCTCACTTACTCACAAACCAAGGACCAAGAGTGCTGAGTAAGTATACAGCTCAGAATTGCACAGACAGGTAATGTGCCATTACAAATACTTATTAAAGCATTATACTTATTAAAGCTCTCTTTCAAAGTCCTTCTTCCAATCTGATTACACAGCAATTGGTGTAGCAATTGGTGATTTCTGCTACTACAAGGAGAGGTGTTAGTAATCATAAATGTAGAAAAGGTCCCAAGTTGAACTTTACTGTTTTCCTTTGAATTTGACCTTGAATGCACTAAGATCCCAAGAAACCCTTTAACTTCTCTGTTCCTTAGTTTGTTCTAATAAAACAATATATATGTACTTGAAAAGTGCTTTAATTATGAAGACTGATGACACAAACTGTAATATTAGAAACAGAATTTGTTAACACCAGCTTCTAATTCAATTTTGAAAAAATGGCTTGTGTTTACAGACGAAAGCAAAGTTACTTGGGCTGAACTAATCCTACAAAAACCAGATACAAGAAAGAAGCTACATTTTAAAATCTAGATTGTCAATCACAGCTGTGTCTGCAGAACAACTATCACAAGTCATCTAACTGGTGGAGGAATGGCACAGAGAGAGCAGTAACCTCTGGAGGTTCTGTGGCATTAATCAGCTGTCAAAATACAGCTCAGCTCCATGGGAACACACCAAACATTCCCAGACACTCTGCCTGTAAGTTTACAAACACTTCATAAATAATGCTTAAGCATCTAACAGGAGAGAGACTCAAACATGACATTGAGGCCAACAGTGTATGCAATGCAAAATAGGACAAAAGCTCACCAAATAGTAATAACCAGGGCTCCTGAAGAACTCAGGATTTTTCCTCATAGGTTGAAATAACCGGTGAAATAAATGTTTTGGACCACACGTTGTGCAGAGAGAAGTCAGTAAAAGCCAAGCCATAGTGCAAAGAGAAGAGATGTAGATGTGGAACAAACAACTCAAAAAAGCCAAAAGTGTTAAGAGTTTAGAGAACTACATCCTGTTGCCTAAAAATAGGAGAGGAAGATGGAGAGGAACTTTAAAATTATTACTTTTGTTGCGAGCTTTCACATATGTAATAATCATCCATGGGACAGACCTTGATGGCCAGGATTTGAGGATACAGACAGCACATAGAAGTTTTTTCCTCCTCCAGAAGACTAACAGATTGTAGATACAGAGTTCTGGATTATCAGAGATTTTAGTCTGCTTGTGGTTTGTTGTTTTTTTGTGGTTTATTGTTTTTTGGGTTTTTTTCAAGTGACAAGTCCTAATTAAGTATACTTAGAAGAATTCTTTTCCTCTCATCACTTCTCAGTTAGCTCCTATCACTTCTGGAGTGGTTTAATCGCTCTTTTTGGCATAGCTTACAGACATAAACATTCCTGCTCAAACGAACTATGGGAATACATGGGAACACACAGTTTACTAAAAAAACATAGCAAAGAACAAGAAGCAACAACACCATGAGTGGATTGATATGACACTGACATTTTTTGCCTGATAATTCCTAGTTTCAAGACCTAGGAGTTAAATAGTCTGAGGAAAAAATAGTTGCGCTACAACTTGGGAATCAAAACCTCCACAATTTAAGGGAAGCTTAAATTTAAAGGTTCACAGTACTCCCCTGGAGGACTGTGCCATCAAGGTCAAGTTCAAAGTTTTCAGAGCCCAGCATTTTGATGATTCACAATGCTATGCCACTGGAAAGACATTTCAGTGGTGGGAGGGGTGAGGAGGAGAAGAGGTTAGAATAAAACTCTGTGACGTTGAAGCTTTTGTGGAGGATGTCAGGAATATCATGAGCAGTCATTGTTAATACATTTGTAGTCTGTTGCTCATGCAAGAATTTTGCATGGACAAGCTCACTTCAGCAGTATATCTATCAATCTTTTCAGCTAATCTGCTTCTTCCATAAATGTTCCAGTTCAAGATATTACTCAAGGCTTTTTTTTCTCCTTCCCCCCCCCTTTTTTTGTTTGTTTTTGTTATTGTGAGGGTAGCTTTTTTTTTTTTCCAGAAGGAACAAAACACCACCAGCAGCAAACCATCTATTTACAGGTTTTTTAATCTTCCACTGGGTGCTGATCATTATTTGAGCTATGGAAATTCATCAGAAGGATCACTGGCTCATTTTCAAACAACAGTTCCTCTTTTGCCAGGAAGCTGAAGGATGGTGCCTTCTGAGAAAACACTGAGCATCTTTTCTGGAAGCTGACCAACACTTAATTGTGCCTATTCCACATGAGTTATTTGAATATCATATAAATATTTCAGTGTGGCATCAGAATTATAAAGCTCCACCTGAATACATGCAGTTTAACCTACATAAGCACACACTTCTTTCAGATAGCTCCTTTTCCTCTGAAAGTAAAGTTTTGAATGATAGACAGTAAAAAAATTATTATAATGCAGAAGTATTTAACAGGTGGTTCCCGTGCTCTGTGTACTTACGTACACAACTACAAATTAAATTATGATCTCTGTTACCCAAATGACTCATTCAAAACAGCAATTACAGTCTCTGACACGCACTACAGGCATGACTGCTAACAAACTCCACTGACGTTGCTTAACCTCTCTGATTAGTAGATGTGGTTTTGGTTACTTACAAGCATGTCTAATTTTAATCATCACACTGAATTTCCACAGACTTTGCAGGTTTTCTGCCTCAAAGGGACAGAGGAGTTTTTAGGTTTCATCTAAAAAGATTTCAGCTCTTTAATAAGACACGGGTATAAATCACCTGGAATGTACTTTGGAGACACAGGTATAGCTAAAATCAAAACATGAGATTAGCATCTTAAACAGATGAGAATCTTCTACTTTTCTTATAACAATTTCCCCCCTTTAAAATGAGATTAATTCCATCTCAATGACACTGTGAAGTTACCCTGAAAAAACTTGAGTTAATCACAAACACAATACAATGGACAAGAAAATTACTGACACTATCTTCAGAGCAGTTTAAGCAAATAAAAAAATCAGAAATAAGACACTATTCCCACAGAATTAAAGGATGAGAACAACAAAAAATCCCCATCTTCCTTCTGTCTTTACACATTTAAGAAAGCTACCACATAACTACAAACTGCCTCAGTTCTACTTTGCATATTAATCTTCATTTGGGCACTTTCCAACATTTAATAAACCCATTTTTCTGGCCGGCCATGGGAGACATGGTATACACACAGTGTCTGGAACTGGCATGATTTAGGCCCTGTGGGTCCTTCCGGCATGTAATGAAGTAAAATGATCTGTTCCACCAAAGTTCAGGACAAAATTTCTATCCCACTGTGTTCCCCGTTCCCAGTGACCTTGTTAGGCAATTATCTTCCCTCATATGTGGAAAACTGGCAGCCTGCCACTTCACATAGCTGCATAATAAATGAAATTGTCTGCCAGCAGTACCCGCCTGTCATACCTGTCTTTCATACTTGGCAAGGATTTCATTCTGTCTTCTAAACCTCTTGGATTTCGGCCGTAACTGCACTCAGGCAAGACAGAAACAGTCACATCATTGGAAGAGTATCTGGGATTTTTCCTTGAATACACAAGGTAGTCCATGAGTAATGTGTTAACCTGACAAGTCACCAAGTTTGTCTGCCTTAGGACAGGTAGGTGCTTCCTACCTGTTTCTAGTACAGCCTAACCTAACAGCCTAAATCTAACTCTACTGATTTAAACTCTATTAACTCTAATTTAAATAATAAAACCCAAAAGAAATACTTTGCAGATTCACTGTTTACTCCTTTTTCTGATTTTTCTTTGGTAGTATCTTCCTAGACAGATGAGTTTTCTTCTAGATAACCCACAGCTTTTAAGACCCAGGTTGTGGCAAATCTAAATTACAGTGACCAAATCCTTCAGGGATTAGATGCAGAGCTTGCACCTGCCAGGAAATAACAGCAGACAACTGAAACTGAGAAAAATCCATCTAAATGAGTCTCATAGCCTGAAAAATTTTCCTGCTTTTCCAGATAAACTGGGCAGCGGCACAGGAGACAAGCTTTCCACATTGCAAATGGAGCAGCAATCAAACCGAAAGGCATGATCCTCACTCTCCTGAGCGCTCACACTGAAGTCAAGAATAATTATTTGAAATCCTACACGTGGCTCTTGACAAGGAGAAACAAGCTTCTTACAACTGCTACAGTTTATCACACCTAAATATCCTGAACTCAGACAGTAACTTGAATATGAACTACAGAAACCAAGACAAGGGGCAGACAAGAGAGGAACCCTTATGTCTCAGATGAAGCATCACCAGGAATCTTTTCCTTGTTCACAAAGAGCCAGCTTGGAGGCAGAAAGTAAACTACTAAAGCTGTGCCTCTGCAGAGAAGAGTTAGGATTTAGCAATAGACACAACTCTGCAAAATGAAGCAAAGCAAAGTGTATGTTTCACTAATTTAACAAAGACCTTTTTCATTTTGATTCCATAAAACTCCATAAAATTGGGATGTTTGAATGTTTCCAGAGACACCAGGGGAAAAAACCCCAAAGCAAATAAAACCAAAACCCAGAAAATGAGGATCAAAGCAAACAGTAAAGCGTCAGCCATCAAACTCTGGAGCCATAACAAAGGCTTTATAATCTAAAAAAGATTACATGGTTGCCATTTTACAGTGTTTCTGTGAGTGAGAGATAAATGAGAACATGGTAAAGGTCCAAAACATACCAGCTGAATAAAACCCAATCTGTTACATTTTCCAAGACTGCTCTATGAGCTCTACTTGAAGCAGCACAGTGAGTGTAGCCAATTTTCCCCTGAACCGGAAAACCTCAACCCTGTATATCAATGGCAAGAAGAGCCAAAGAGTGTAACAAAGACCCTTTCAAACACGGGAAAATCAAACTAAGAAGAACAAATCAGCTACTGTGAAGGAACCAAAAGTTTTCTATGGCCTAACATATTTCCAAAGGTGGGGTTTTATAGGAATCCATGACTTTATTTGTATAACCTTATACTTCACACTACTGTCATATCAGCTCTTTCAAAGTGTTTCACTAAATAAAACAAGCATGAACTGGGAGAGACTCAGAGCAAAGAGCTGTACACACTTGCAGAATTGTTTGATCACAGTAAGGTTGCTCTGAATTTTACACCGAGTTTCCACTGCTCTGTTGATTTTACAAAGCATTTTGAAAGGTAAAAACCTCCAGCTATGAGTAAATGAATGTCAGCTCACTGTCCTACCCCCCTCCATTGCCTGCTACTGAAAAAACACGCATGGGTGTTTCATGTACCAAATTTCAACAATAAAAGAAAAATCTTTTAAGTTGCTCCTTTGAAGAGATCAGACAAGCAAATTGATTACTGTGACAGATCCTGAAAATATCTGATTGCAAACTGCTGAAGACTTGACAGCAACACAATGGATTTTGTTCAGAAGAAAAAAGTGGGAAAAACACCCAAATACTCCCAGTCTTTTAGGATGGCTGAGAGACTTAGTTTTGAGCAAAACATATTTTACCACTTTTTTCTCTGGAGCTTTACCAGGCATTTCTAAATAAACTAGATACTAGAGTTGTACACATTTTCAGAGACCACTGGTTTGATTTTTCTCCAAAACTCGGATACCTGTAAAACCAGCAGTTTCCATATAACAAATTATGGATACAGAAAGATGACTTAATGACCGATCTCAAAAACTCATTAAATTGCAGTATAATGCTTCCTGCAAGTATTACCACTGGAATTGGTTATTTGTTTTAATAATGGACTCGCTATGACCTTTCCTAGGAGCAGTGGGGAACTGCCATGAGTCTCTGGAAGGACTAAAATAAGAGAGAATCAAAGTAACACAGTAAAGTTTCTTAAAATTTTTGACTACTACTTATGTATCCTATATATCACAGAAACCACAGGTCAAGGAAGAAAGGGTAACAGAAAAACAAAGCTTTTTGGAGTTCCATGATTTAATAGGTTTCACTGCAGAACTTCTTTGTATTTTTGTCTTTTAGAAACAAAAGTATTGAACTGCATCTGTCCCTTCAGCAAAGCACAGAAAAGGTATAGGAAAAGAAAGTAGAGCACAGGAATGCAAAGCGAAAAAGTAAAAGATGAGTTTCAATTCTGTGAAATATGCCCTATTAAGACTGATGTCACCAGAATGTCTCATGTGAAAATGTCTTTTAAAGTACAGAATTTGAGGTCTAACATTAATTTGTCTCTTGCTTGAAGCAGTATCAAAATTATGTTTTGCTATTTTCACACTTTATCAACAAAAGGTAGGGTTTTTTCAGGTTTTGTTTTGGGGGTGGACACACACATACACACACACCACACATCCCTCAACAGGTGCAATGGTACTGGTTAAAATAGTTGTAGCAGAAGAAAAAAAAATCATTTTCAGTGACATTTTAATCAAATATGTTGTCTGGCTAAAATCAGGGAAATTTAATTCTTGAAGCACAATCTTGCATGCATGAAGTAAGAATGTGAGAGCTCACTTATTTCTCTGCCAATGACAGTGCTACCAAGCCACCTAAATTATGACCATACTGAGATCTTTGTGAGCACAGGAACAGGAAAACTGGTTATACTGCTTTCAGTCTGATTTTACTCATTGTTCAAAGTCTGGTGAGCCCAAGTAACTCCAGTCACTATCTAATTCCTTCCTGATATGATGGGCTGTACAGTGTTTGAGTATGTGTAGGCAAACCAAAGTCTAACAGCAACAGATAAACTTGCATGTCTTTGCACTAGGAAAGGCTCCAGGCAGGGTGAAGCACAGAGGTTTCTGGCTTTTGGTTGGGCTGCGGAAATAAAACAGCACTTTGCTTTCCCTGTTGGGTTACTCCTAGCATTGTTAGCACTCCTAGTTACTGTTAGTAACTAACAGGATGAAGTTCATCTGCAACCCCCTCTTGAGCCCCTCGACATCTCCCATGGGAGCAGCTGCAAGCCCCTCACGCTGCTGTGAGATCCTTAAGTAGTCCGTGGCCACCTCACTGCTACCACTGCAGCCCTTTCTTCTGACCTACAGAGAATGTAGTGTTTTCATTTGCACAGTTGGAACACACAACCAAACATCTTGAAAACTGTTTCAAAGTCAAAGCTCGCATTTTCATTTCTTCCTTAGTATTTAGCAACACGTGAAGACTCAAGAGCCTGCCCAGAGCACTAATGTTGTGCTCCAAAAGGCCAGTTCAGAACATGGACAATTTTAACACATAAATGATGTGGGAACCAGCTCAGAAATGTGTTTATGCATAATCAGAGTCAACCAAGCTCTGTATTCCAGGATCCACATTAAAGGAACAGAAGCAACCAGCCTACTCCCTCTTATTATGTTGCCTGCTAATGACATTATTATTTGTAGCTGTTATTATCACTCAGTTGAACAAATATTTTTGTTATTGATGAACATCATATGCGCCTGATGTCATATGGCACTATATATTTGCAAGGAAAAAAAGCCCAGTTGTACTGTTTGAACTGGTGGGGAGATGCAACTAATGGAAACATGGTGCCAAGGTCCTTCAGCCAATTCCCTCCAACCCAAGCTCAACACAAACTACCAGGTTGGTAATCCTATATAGGATGGGAATATTGAGAGTTTAAAAAAAAATGCTGCAACAGCTGAAATCATTGCACTGCATATAAGTCTGAGAGGCTGAAAGGACAGGCTTACATCTCCCATTCTTTGATCTACCACCTGTGACTCCAACCTCTGTCTGCACCAAACACGCAACAGGGGCTTTCCATAGCTTCTGTCTTCCCTGTCACCATGTTTTGTCTCCCAACAGGAAGGCTGATCCCTGACAATCAGAATATGCCTTTCTTGCAGCTTATCAGATCAAACATTCAGAAGACTTAAAAACATACATTCTGTTTAGTTGAGTGCAAAGATTTGGAAGCTCAGCCAACCATATTCTCAGGTAAATGTGAGGACAATACGGTGTTGTTATCCTGGTTTTCTGCAAGTGCTTCCAGAGAGAAGCAGTCAGTATCAGAACATGGCTCCAAGTGATTCTGAGTAAGTCTAACTGGAATCTGTGGAAAGATTCAATGAAGTAAAAAGGCTTTTCCAGCTTCTTTTCCCAAAGGACAAAACTCTCTCTGTTACTCCACTCATTTTATCCCCATCTTATTAACACACCTGCACAGGCACAAAGTATGTGGGTTCTCCATGTAAAACCTAACTTTGAGGAAAAGAAATCTCTCAGAAACTTTATAAACATAAAGTCACAATGAACGCACAAGAAAACTCACAAGTCTCAAGAGTATTTTCTCCAAGACGTTGGCAGAAACATTTACCTCATCTTAATTCCAGCCTTCATACAATATTGTACAGTGTCAGCTACATGGAAATTTCTCCAGTTTCCACCAGGGAAGGGCTGGGGCTGTGCAAGGACAGAAGTGGGTGTTGCTTTGCTGAGCTGAGCTCAGCACCATCAGTCCCGTAACGCTGGATGAGAGCTAAGGGATGTTTCCCAGCTGGACAGCTCAGGGCTCTCCCTGTGTGAGACGGGGCTGGCAGCAAACCATGGAAGAGTGACAGCACTCAGTGGGGTCCCCCAACCAGGCGCCCACACTTGGGCTATTGCAATAGGAAAAACCAGCAAGAAAATGAAGAAAACATGGTGAAAATGAAGAAAACCCATGTTTGTCTGGGCATGCAGCAAGCAACCAGTAACCCAAACTACACAACACATCAGGGGTCAAGCAGAAGCAGAACAACTCTGCTATCCAGCACAACAGTACTCTTGCTGTCCTATCTCTTCAGAGTCCCACATCCAGCTCCAAACATTCCCCCTGCCTGCCCCTGCTTCCCTCCAATCCCTCA